>NW_009709792.1:0-5431 GCF_000703405.1 Apaloderma vittatum | reverse complement strand
AAGGCCCCCCCCCCGCACCCACCCATCACCCCTTGTCAGTACAGGAGACAAAGAAACCTGGGTGTTACCCTCTCCCTTCTGCCACACAGAATCACCAGGAAGTTAAGTACACCCTGGCTTTTGTCACCCTATAACCACAAAAGACACTGCATCTTCTTTCAGTCTGGTAACATGAGGCTAATCATCATAATTTATAGATTCTTTAAACAATATAAGGTTTTCAGTGTAGATTCTATTACCTGAGCTAAACAAAACCACAACAAAAGCCTATAAAAACCCCCACTTTAATGCTGTCTTTAGCATTGCATTCTGTCTTTAACGTTGCATGCAATCTCCCCAGAGGGATATCATAACATCAGTTGTGCATTACTTCTGCTCACATCACTAAAATACATGCCATTCTGTGGAAGGGATCTGGGAGAATTTCCACATAGGCTATTGCTGCAGCCTTGTTTGGAAGATCCATGTACTGAAAACTGCAGTATTGACCTACGATTATAAGCATTTGTGAACTGGTTTGGGTTTCCAGACTGACTTAATTTTGTTGTACTTTGATCTCTGGAAATACATGATCAACAGACCATTAAAAATCTCCCAAACCCTACATCAATCTTTTACAAAATGATCTTTTTTTTTTTAAAAAAAAAAAAACAACCACAAAAAAAACCCATGAGAAAGCCCATCCCCCATTCTCACACATGAAGGGGTCAGGCCTGACTCTATAATGGGGAGAATATTGCTAGGAGGTTTGACTTCCCTCTGTGGAGCAATTTCCTTCAGCAGCATCTGGAGCAGAAGGGAGACATCACGCCTTGTCCTGCAGGCACCATGGGATGGCTCTCTGCTCTTTGGAACCAGTTGGCTGGCATGACTTCTCTGTGGCTGAGTGGTTTTGTCAAGTAAGGTTTTGTGCCAAACTGGAGTGGTATGTGTGCTTGGGCTTTAGCCGGCTCTGCTGCACTTTTAGTACTTTTGGTGAAAACTTTGTTTTTGGACCTCCATGCTTCTGAAGGGATTGAGGTAGTGACTCTGCACACCTCAGAGGGACACTTCCCACAACCTCAGAGGGGTTTGTCACTTTCTTTGGTTTGAAGATTCAGCTGAGTAGACCCAGCAGCTGGCTGCTGCTGAAGGCGTTCCCCCTTTCACCTGTACTAGCTCTGGTGTTTGTCAGAGACCTCATAGCCTGAGAAAAGCCATGTATTTGGCTTAATGCATAGGTTATAAGGACACTATTTAACTTACAGTTAAATACACTGGATTAGCCTTCTAAGGAGGATCATTGATCAATAGCTATATTTTATAAGAATGTTAATTTGTGTAAATGCATGCCTTGGTAAGGGCTATACCCTTGAAGAAGAACTAAAAAGCTGGTAAAAAGGCAACATCCTGCCCAAGAAGGCACTGAAAAAGCTGACTGAAAAAAAATCCACATGAAGTCAACAAAATCTGCAGTAACTGAGAGAAAGGTAGAGGTGGCAGAGGGAGATCATGACCACTGACTCTCAGTTCAAACCAAAAAAGACTCATGCCCCCCTGCTGCCAAGGAACATCTGTGCTAATTTATATAGTAAGTGAGGCTAATTTAAGTATAACTAACCGATAGCAGAAGGGATAGGAACTAGGCAGCAATTTGATTCCCCCATGGCCATCTTTCCAGTTCAAAGAAACCCAGCTGTCTTGTAGAGGACAGAAATATTAATGTTTTTATTAATGGGGAGTGAATTAGTGTGGTGGCACCAGCAAGAAAACTACAAAAATCTATAAAATGGCATATATTGATGACACCCAGATGAGAAGGTTGTTAAGATCTAAATTCACGTATAGGCAACTTCTCCAGACACAAAATACTGTCAGTATATCCTAATGACTCACAGAAATGGGAAGGTGGAGATGCCAATTAGTGTCAGCTCCTAAAATCTACCAAAAAACCTACACCAACCATATTTAGAACCAGAAAACCACATCTACAAGAACATCTTGACACAAAGCTATAAACCCAGGAAAGCTGAGGAGCACTTGGTAGCTGACTTCACTCATCTTAAGTGTAGTTGCAAGGAAGCCTGACAAGACCACTGGAACTGAATGTAAGTAAGTAAATTAAACCAGCTTTTCTCTAAAATGAAATTGCCTTTTCTTCCTTCAGCGTGGTTCATAGTTGCTACAATATTGCAACATTATTTCCTGCATTTTTTATCTTTTCTTCTACCTTATCTGATTCAGGATCAAATCCATCTTGGTGGCCCTCCACTGTGCTCGCTCTAGTTTGCAAATGCTTTGCTAGCACTGGGGAGCCCAAACCAGAACACAGTACTTTGAAGTGGTGCAATTCCGCATATGCTAAATAGAGGAAACTAACAATTCCCTTGGACCTGCTAGCTGATCTTCAGGCTAATGTAGATCAGTAGCTGGCATTGATTTAGATGGGCAACAAAGCTAGTGAAGAGTCTGGAGCACAGGTCTTATGAGAAGTGGCTGAGGGAACTGGGATCATTTAGTCTGGAGAAGAGGGGGCTGAGGGGAGACATTATTGCTTTCTACAACTACCTGAAGGGAGGTTGTAGTGAGGTGGGGGTCAGTCTCTTCTCTCAAGTAACAAGCAACAGGATGAGAAGAAATGCCCTCAAGTTGCACCAGGGGAGATTTAGATTGGATATTAGGAAAAATTTCTTTACTGAAAGAGTGGTGAGGCAGTGGAACCCAGGGAAGTGGTAGAGTTGCCATCCCTGGATGTGTTAAAAAAACGTGTAGACGTGGCACTTGAGGACATGGTTTAGTGGTCATAGCAGTGTTGGGCTGATGGTTGGACTTGATGATCTTAGAGGTCTCTCTCAACCTTAATGAGTATGATTTCAGCAGAAGTGCGTTTCTGAGCCATGTTTAACTTCTTGCCTACCAGGAGTTGCAGGTCCTTTTTTTGAAAAACTGCTTTCTAGTTAGTTGATCCCCTAAGAAGTTGTGCAGATTCATGGAGTTATTCTGTTCTGGGTACAGTATTTCACATTTGTTTTTGTTGAATTTTGTGAGGTTTCTGTTGACCTGTTTTTTCTGTTTGTCGAGACTGCTGCTGAGCAGCAGCTTGGCCATCCAGCATGTTGACCTCTCCCCTGCCAGTTTTCTGTCCACAGCGTGTGCATTCCCTTCATCAGCTGCGGGGTTTTACAGAAGGCTGTTAGCACACCATCCTCATAGCCTGCTGAAGAGCACCAATGACCTTGGATGAAATTTGTGTCCGTGTACAAACACGCACACACACATGATCAGGTCTGAACAAAGTGGGTTTTGGGGAATTCATTACACTGTTCTGCTGCATTTTAGGTATCCATTTTAAGGACCCCCTGCTCCAGGAGTAGAGGAATGCTGCTTTTTGAAACAGATGATCCCTGCCTAGCCTTGAAACAGAGAAGATCTAAGAGAATAAGGAAAAAAAAGATCTCAGTCTCCTCACAGAAGGCTGTCTGCAAGCAACTATCTCTGCTAAAAGGGACTAGCCCCTTTATGCAAAGCACAGCTTCCCCTTCCCCCAACCCATTCATTGCCTCCAGCATCATGAAGCCGGAAAATACTTGCATTCTCGACATTTTTTCAGTGGAGTTGAAAGCATCCCCTCGTTTTCACACTATACTTACACCTTTCAAATATTGGCAGACCTGGCAGGCCGCTCTGACAAAGGGAAAATCTCTGCTCTGCCTGCCTGCTTTGCTCCCTTGGTCTCTCCCTGACTTTCTTAGAAAAGGCAGGTCAGACCATCTCTGAAATACTCTAGGGAAGGAATTTGGATTTTTGTCTGTAACTGCAAGGATGAGAGGAAAAAAAAGAAAAGAAAAAAAATAGAAACCTTCAGGAATTTAAGCAATCAGAAAATCATTTCACACTGCAACTGAGTACAGATTACTCTGTAATGGTCATGTTCCATCCGCCCTCTTTGAAACGAGTTGAAAATATTCCTTATATTATACTATGTCTCATTTAGGATGAACAACAGTCCTGATTTTGGCTGTTCTCATTTGTCTCCCTCTCCTGGTCAATGATGGTAATTTTTTTTCTAGATTTTACGGGGTTTTGAGTAGGAAAGTCTTCGGCTTTTGCCATACACAAAGAAGTCAAAAACCCAAAGTGAACACATGGCTAAGCAAAGTCGATTTTATGTGTATGTACTGGTTCCAGTGTATTGAAAGGTTAAATAAATATTTACCTATTTAAAAATTCACCTCCACGGTCTTGAAATGAAAACATAAATCTTGCCATATCTCTGAAAGTGAGCCAGGGGAAATCTGCTAAGGGGAGTGTTCACTTTCAGTCAAGTTTGGCATGCTGGAAAGATGCTGGGAATACTGGAGCCGAGAGGTGGCTGCATTTCTGAAGAGGTGGTGACAGGGAGAAGAGCTGGAGTCAGTCAGTTTAAGTGAATTTGACACTTTTGGTATAGTAAATTGAATTCTTCTGGCTTTTAAAGGCTTAGTATTGACATAATACTCTGCAGTCTGCCGATTTTAACCTTTTGCTTGAGTGACTCATATAAGTATAAAAATGTAAAAAAAAAAAGAGACAGAATTAATTTATTGCTATGTGTCTTGAAGAACCTGGGAACAGACTTAATACATAATTTTCCTGGCTTGGTTCTGACAGTACTATTATTCCCTGAATGCAGTATCTATTCAAGGACTACCCAACAATCCCAGTTTTGGTAAATTACCTCAGATGTATCCCTGACCTACCACACACAGAGTCACAGAATGTTAGGGATTGGAAGGGACCTCAAAAGATCATCTAGTTCAACTCTCCTGCCAGAGCAGGATCACCTAGAGTAGGCCACACAGGAATGTGTCCAGGCGGGTTTTGAATGTCTCCAGAGAAGGAGACTCCACAACCTCTCTGGGCAGCCTGTGCCAGGGCTCTGTCACCCTCACAATGAAAAAGTTTTTCATAATGCTTTTGAGAAATGTCTTGTGCTCCAGCTTGCACATGTTGCCCTATGTCCTGTCATTGGACATCACTGAAAAGGGCCTGGCTCCATCCTCCTGACATTCATCCTTTACAAATGTGTAAACATTGTTGAGATGTGGTGGTTTGGCCCTGACTGGAGGCCAGGAGCTCACCAAAGCCGCTCTATCACTCCTCTTTTTTCAGATGGACAGGGGAAAGGGAAAGTGTAACAAGAGGCCAGTGGGTTAAGATAAAAGCAGTTTAATATAGCAGTAGCAAAGGCTGCGCGGAAGCAAAGCAAAACACAGATTATTCTCTACTTCCCATCAGTGGGTGATGCCTGGCCGCTTTCCCAGGAAGCAGGGCTCCAGTATGCATAGCGAATGCCCCCCCCACACTTCTCTCTTCCTTCTCGCTTTTATATATGAGCTGACGTCTTATGGTATGGAATACCCCTTTGGTCAGTTTGGGTCAGCTGGCCCGGCTGTATCCCCTCCCCAGATAT
>NW_009709791.1:37968-42666 GCF_000703405.1 Apaloderma vittatum | reverse complement strand
GACGTCTGTCCAAAGAGGAGGATGGTGGCACAGGCTGGCTGCATGGGAAGGACTTGGTCTGATAGGTGGAAACCATGCAAGCCTGATTCCTCTGAACGCTGTCCCCAGAGGAGCTGCAGGCTGTGACCCCACCACCTCATTTGGGATGTAATTATTTTAGGGTGCACACAGAGCTCCATGGGGTCAGCTGCCAGCCAGCCCTATAACACTGCAAACCACAGTAACATTAAATAACACTCAAGTGAAAGAACTTGCAACAGGAGGGCCCTACACCCTATTTTCCCCATGGAAATCCTGATGTTATGACCCCACGGGAGTATTTGTCATGGATTAGTGCTGGGCCGGCCACTAAATGAGGACAGATGCTCTCTAACTCTCTCTTCCCCCTCCAAACAGGAAGGAAAAGGGAATGAAGCAGAGAGACTTACAGATTAGGAAAGGAAAACTGGAACAGCTTTAATGAAACAATAATGGAAATAATAGCGAAATGATAAAAATAAAGAACTATATACAACTATAGATAAGCCCAATATCAAACCTGACTCCTCACTCCCAGACAGCAATCCCCACTGGTGCTGCAGAGCAGGAGGCACCGGGGAAGCCCCAGGCTCAGTGGCAACAGGAGCTGGATACAGAGAGCTGGATTCGGGAGCTCAGGATTCAGATCAAAATGAGGAGGTTGGAGAGAGTCCTCCCTGGACAACAGGCATTCCAGAAAGATGAGAAAAAGAAGGACAGAAACTCTCGTGATCACTCAATCACTAAATGTGACGTATATGGGATGGAATACTCTCATTGGTTACCTGTCCTGTCTATTACCCGCTGGAGATGCAACCTTTTAATTCCTTGTAACCCCTTTTACTACCCGGCACCCCCAGCGTGGCACACAGAGCCAGCAGTGGCCTTGGTCACTACAGGAATAAGTATCAGCAAGAGCCTGTCTGCATCCCAGTCCCAGGCAGTAACTGCAAACACCAGGAGCTATCACTGCCAGTAGCAGACACTGTCTGCAAAACCATGCTGCTGACTTCAGAAAGTGCAGACTTTAGAAGAGACTAAACCGGAAAATAAAATCACTAAACAGAATTGGAGTTTTTACCTCAAACCAGGACAGTATTATGTTGTCAGCAGGATGGTAGGATGTTCTCAGTACACTGTGATTTGGAGCCATCCCTTTGCTGATTTGCCTTTTGCTCAGGCGTCTCTTGTGTGTGAAGGTTGCGCAAGCAGGATATGCACAGTCTTATGAGTGTACAGCAATAGTCTGTTGAATAAAACACACAGAAGTTAGCTGGGGCTGATGTGTTACTGAACTGCACTGCGGCATGCAGATGTGCGATGTGTCCATGCTGGGCCTGGTAGCTCTCAGTGCCGAGCGGAAGCAGCAGCCTCCATTGGTGCTTGGCCTTGAGTCATTTTGACTCTACTTTATTTCTTATATGAAACAGTATTTGTCTCTTGAGTTCACTTGTTAGGAACTAATCCCGCCTCAACAACTTTAATCTTCTCTTTGCTTTTGCTTCTCTTAAGTGTTCTCTCACAGCTCATCACAGTGCCCTCACTAAAGCCGCAGCAAGATCGTGCAACCATAGCTTGCAAACCCAGGCCTGGGCTTGCAGGCACCCAAACCCCTGGGCTGTGAGGTTATGGGTGGCAGAAAACACGCCTGATCTGTGAGTCTGTGAGCTCGAAGGGAGAGCTCAGCAGGACCATTGCCTTCCTGCAAGGCAGAATAGTAGTGAAATGTGTTGCTTATGTGATACAGGAGGTTAAATGAGGGAGCTGGAATGCTTCCTCTGGCCCTAGATTTCTACGGTTTTATCACAAACCTGTGTAAACTCATGTGTCCTCCATGCTAATAATGTGTGCCTGAAAGGGCTTTTTTTCATAAATATAAACTGTTAAAACAGGATTTGACTCGTTTTCTTCTGTAGGTGGGTGGCCTCACAAGGTACAGCAAGTGGTATTGGTATGAGAATGCAAACATAGACACTGAGGGTTATACCTTTTCATTTTATTTTTGACAGTTTAAGGCCTATTTAAGCAAGCACCTTTAAGAAATAGAGGGGGAGTCCTGCCTCCTCTCATGCATTGCTCTGAGGTGGTACTGCTGCCACCTAATAGCTCACACAGCACATAAGCAGTGTAGCACTACAACTGGGTCTAAATGACCAAAACTGCTTTTTCTTTCCTCCTTGCTGCTGTAAACCCATTCTTCACACTAACACCTTCTGCATGGTCCATGGTCCGGCTGCCTCCTGAGTGCAGGGGAGAGAGGGTGAGGTGTGTGGCAGTACCCTCACAGGTCAAAGATCAGCTGACATCCTCTTGAAAGGTGAAGGGAGGAGAAATAGGAAACTGAGTTTGGTTACCTTGTGATAGTAATTTAACAGGAAATAGAAGCTGCTACTCAGGCCTACCAGCAAGCTTGGGATGGTCAAGTAACCTCTTCAAGTTAGACCTCAAGGGATAACCCTTATGTGCTGAACAAGGAGGAAGGAACTTTTCTCTGTGCACCCTCATTCATTTGGTCTCTCTTTACTTGCTGCCACTGGGTTGTGGGTTTTTTGAAAACTATAGGGAATCAACAAGAATTGGCCACTAGATGGCTGTATTCAGTAACAAAACGCCTCACTTATGTTCCTACTCTGCTATAATCCACGCTAAAGATGCAAAATTATTTTTGTAAGCTCGATCAGTCCTTTCATGGATGAATGACAGGCCAAAGAGTCAGGACAACCCACCCTGACAAGGTTATTGGATATATAAGCAATGTTGGTCATTCTGTGTATTGGTAGGTGGGCTACCCCAGATATGGAGGGCTGGAGTGTGCAGTGTGGAGTTTTGTGCAGTAGCTTTTGACAAAACTGGGCTGGAGGGTACATTGTGGAGTTTTGTTCAGTAGCTCTTGACAAAACCAGCCTGAACAAGACAGCTGGTCAGTCAACAACAGAGCAAGGGAGCTCTTGGCCATGGCACCTGTTAGTGAGGCCTCACTAATCAGCTGATGGCTATGAGGTGCCTCTTTTTTTTGGTCTTTCACAGGATTCCCTGTGTGTATGCCTTAGCAGACAGTAACCAAGGATACTTTTTAACGCATCACTTTATAATGCAAAAACTGGTCTTGTGTCCTGAAGCACAGATCAAAGAGGGCTAGCTGTCTGTGTTTGTCTCTTGCACTTTAGTGGACATGAATAAAAATGTTTGTGTTTTATCTCAGTAGTGTTTTCCATTGTTGGCTTTACCAATCTGCCATGTATCAAGTGGTGTCATGTGACTTGCATCTTTTCCTATCTCTAATCACAGATTCACAGTCACAGAGTGTTAAGGGTTGGAAGGGACCTCAAAAGATCATCTAGTCCAGCCCCATTGGCAGAGCAGGATCCCCTAGGGCAGCCACACAGGAACGCGTCCAGGCAGGTTTTCAGTGTCTCCAGAGAAGGAGACTCCACAACCTCTCTGGGTAGCCTGTTCCAGTGCTCTGTCACCCTCACAGTGAAGAAGTTTTTCCTAGTGATAAAATGGCAGACCAGCCTTGTGAAGGTGTCTCTACCTGTGCAGAGAGCTCTGTAGATTTGGCTGTTTCCTTGCTCCCTGTTCCTCAGTTTTCTACATCACCATGACAGAGAAGACAGTCGTGGGTAAGGCCACTTGTCTGAGTGGGACTTTATGTGCCACAGCACACATCTGATGAGGACATTATGGATTTAATTAGTGTGATGGAGGGAGGAGGGTGTTGTCAAAAGCGACAAAATGTTTGTGCACTGGGTGTCATTTCAAACAGGACCTCAGGTAGATGCTTAGGCAAAGAAAGAAGAGCTTGCAATGTGGTTGTAGTTGGTACATCCATACTAGCTTCTTTGAAATTTGGAAATGTAATATTATTTCACTGGCCATATCTGCATTGCTGTTGAAACACTTCTTTCCCAAAACTGACTATGGCTTGTCTCACTGCTGCCAAATCAAGGTAAGGATAGCTTAGGGGGGCTTCCAAAATCTTCAATGGTGTATTGTCTCTTCTCTACAGAATATCTAGTGACTCATGCTTAAGAGAATCACAGCAAAGTTTTGTTGTTGGAGGAAAGGAAAAACTAGTTCTGTCAACAGCAAAGGTATTGCCACGGTCAGTTAGGCTTGCAGTGAAGGTCCTCCATCTGGGTCAAGGCAATCCCAAGCACCAATATAGGCTGGGCAGTGACTGGCGTGAGAGTAGGCCTGAAGAAAAGGACTTGGGGGTACAGGTGGACGAGAAGCTCAACATGAGCCGTCAGTGTGCACTTGAAACCCAGAAAGCCAATCGTGTCCTGGGCTGCATCAAGAGGTGCATGGCCAGTAGGTCAAGGGGGGTGATTCTCCCCCTCTACTCCACTCTTGTGAGATTCCAGCTGGAGTACTGCATCCAGTTCTGGAGCCCACAGCACAAGAAAGATATGGACGTGCTGGAGTGTGTCCAGAGAAGGGCCACGAGGATGACCAGAGGGCTGGAGCACCTCTCCTATGAAGAGAGACTGAGAGAGCTGGGGTTGTTCAGTCTGCTGTATTGGGTTGACCTGGCCGGATTTCGTCGGCGGGGGGGAGCTGCAGAGTGGCTTCTGCAAGAAGCTGCTAGAAACTTCCTGAGTTTGACAGAGCCAATGCCAGCTGGCTCCAAAGAGGGACCCACCACTGGCCCAGGCTGAGCCTATCAGTAAAGGAATA
>NW_009709791.1:0-37548 GCF_000703405.1 Apaloderma vittatum | reverse complement strand
CTCATGAGGGGTGGGCTGCCCCTCGTGAGGTGTCTCACGTTGGGCAATTTGTGATGAATTGCCCTTCGTGGGACAATTCATGCCGGAGAAGAGAGTGTGAAGCTTGTCTCCCATGAGATGGACCCCACAATGACCCTGGGGAAAAGTGAAGAGGCCTCCTCCGGAGTGAAGAAGTGGTGGAACCAATGTCGGATGAACTGACCATAACCTCCATTCCCTGTCCCCCTGAGCTGCTTGGGGAGGGGGAGGCAGAGAAACCGGGATTGATGTTAAGCCCAGGAAGAAGGGAGGGATGGAGGGAAGGTGTTCTGCTTTTAAGATATGTTTGCTTTTTCTTATTTCTCACTACTCCTCTCTGATTTGTTCTCTTAATAAATGTAATTAATTTCCCCAAAATCGAGTCTGTTTTGCCCAGGATGGTAAATGAAAGTGATCTCCCTGTCCTTGTCTCAAACCTTGAACCCTTTGAAATATTTTCTGTCCCTGTCTAGCAGAGAAGGGGGAGTGAGAGAGCAGATGTGTGTGCACGTGGCTGCCAGCCAGGGTCAAACCACAACATCTGCAGAAAAGCAGGCTCTGAGGAGACCTTATTGTGGCCTTCCAGTATCTTAAGGGGGCCTACAAGAAAGCTGGTGAGGGGCTTTTTAGGATGTCAGGTAGTGATAGGACTAGAGGGAATGGATTGAAGCTAGAGATGGATCGGTTCAGATTGGACGTTAGGAAGAAGCTCTTCACCATGAGGGTGGTGAGACACTGGCACAGGTTGTCCAGAGAGGTGGTGGGAGCCCCATCACAGTATGCTAGGGATTGGAAGGGACCTCAGAAGATCATCTAGCCCAATCTCCCTGCCAGAGCAGGAACAACCCTGCTCCCTTCCATCCTTGGAAGTTTTTAAGGCCAGGCTGGATGGGACTCTGGACAACATGGTCTAGTGGGGGATGTCTCTGCCCACAGCACTTTCTGCGAAAGTCAGAAACAAGAGATCTCTGGTCACTGCAACCTAGAAAGTAAAACTTTAATCCAGTTGTTTTATACATACTTAGCAAGCCTTTAAAATGCTTTTATGTGTTAATTACACTATGAGAATCCTTTCAGGCCCTTATTCTAGATGGCATCTAAATTAGGACCTTAATAAGCCTAAAACATCTGCAATGAAGCTTGAAGAGATGCGATGATTTCAGTGGATCAGGAAGACAGAAAGTTCAGACCAATGAAAATGAAATACTATGCCTACTACACAGGTGAATTACCTACTACACAGGTGAGTTATTTCAATGGTTTCCAATACCTTGGCAGCACGTCCACACTGCTTCAAGCTGACCATAAACCCAGCAAGGGACACGGCACCCTGAGGCAGAGGACGTGACCGTCGGGTAGGGATCATGGTTCACAGGCCATGTCATAAAAGAGAACAGTCTCGTTCAGCTGTAACTCAGTCCAGACAGCGCAGGATGGCAGGGTGAGGACAGAAACCCCAACATGATACTTGACTGCATAAAGGTGCTGCCATCTATCCTCCCCTTAGAGTTTTTTGCTCTGCTGTTTCCGTTTCTCAGCATTTAATAGAAAAATGTACTTCTAAGTACATTAAAAGGGGCCTCTTTAAAGTGCTTTTCCAGCTCCTGACACCCACTGGGGGTATGTGAAAACAGAGGTGCTAATGTCTTAGCCAATGTGGATTTCTGTGCCCTGTAACTTTCACTTTTACCCTTTTACATGCTCCTTGAGATAAAAAATGCCGATTTTGCATTTTCAGACATGGTGTACACATGGCAATAGCACACATGGAAATAGCTTTAGTCTGCCGTATTTGAAAATGCTGATCTGATCTGTAAAGGAAATGCAACACTCATGGAGCAAGAAACATTGCATATTAATAATTGTTTTATTTATTTTACCATTTAGAAATCAAAATGTTATGTTAAAAGTCTTTAAGAAAGCAAATTAAAAACCATTAAAAGGGGATTAAATTTTTCTTTCATGAAAGGTTTTGAAATTTTTGAAATCTGAATGTTGAACTTGTCACCAAAGAGCACTAGAGAAACAATAACAATTCAGAGAAAGAAATCAAGACCGGCAGTTAATCTAACCTGGACTTGCACAGGAATTTCACTTTAACAAAACCCTGTAGTATCAGTGTTGGGTTTATTTGTTGTTTTATTGTTGTTGGTTTTTGTTTAAATGAGAAATTTAAGCAGTACATTTGATTGTGCTAGGAATTTCTCATTTCCTCTGAAATAATATTTTGACAGAAGAAGTTTGATATTGTGAAATATTGCTTTGATAGCACTATTTGGTTTTTTATAATGCAGAAATATTCTGTCAGGGTTTTTTCAACAACTTTGAGTATGACTAACTTTTATAGTGCATTTTTTTCCCGACTACTTGCTTTTTATAATCATTATAATATCCAGGCTGATTTCACAGGCAGAACATAGCAACCTGATCTCACAAACAGGCAAGAGGAAGATCAGTCACTGTTTTCAGCACAGCAAGGTTTTCGACTTACGATTCCTGGAGCTACCTCATTCTTGGCCAGGCAATGAAATTGCTTGTTTTAAGGATTTATTTTTCCTCCTGTAGACTAGCTTTTTTGTTTCTACATCAATTAGAAAGAGAGGAGGAATTTTTAAAAAATAGAAGGGCTTTATCATTTTCTTATACATTTAAAATGTGGAAATTGTGGGTTCATCCTAAGAAAGGAGCAGAAGTTCAAGGCAGTTCTGCCTGACCTGAAGCGATGCTGGGTCCCAGTTATCGAGCACGATTATGAGTGTGCAGTGATAGGAAATCTTTGCTTCTGTATTCATGTCTGATGAAATCATTTAAACAGATTCCTGTTTCTTGACATAAAACAGCAAAATGTAATCATTTGATAAAGCATTGGGTTAATCACTGGGCTGCCCTGGAAATGTACTGCGCCACCTAAAAATTTCTCTGTCCAGCAAGGCTGAGGAGTTTCTGGTTGCTGTCTCTCATGGCAACAACAGACAGGCGCTGCCAGGGGTTAAAAAGAAACAGTGATGGAGAATGGCAGAAATGTCAGGCAATAGCTACTGAAATAACTGGCCCACAAGGAGGTACTGGTGTATCTGGTTGACCACAGTAATTGTCTTCTAAATCTTTTAGCAAATTTCTAGGTTAGGAGTAGAGGTGTTTTTCTATATCTTTTCACTGTTCCATCAGTGAAATCTGAATTTAGATTATTAGCTATATTCAGAATGAAACTACTGGGGAGAGCTGAGACTGAAGTAATTTAATCAAATTATCAGCTTCATCTTAGTCTTTTGTTACAAGGAAGACTCTTCCTCCAGGGTGTATCATGTGAAACTGGTGACTGTAAATGTATTTACAAGACTTCATAGAAGTCGTGCAAAATGTTTTGTAAAAATTTTATTTATCTCATGGCAATAGAAATCAGTATAAATTTCAGATGATGCAAATAAAGAGTTACACAAATGCACTCCAGAGAGTTTTCTGAGTAGTGATTTATTTATTAACTTTTTATCCATTTATGCTGATTGCCAGTAAGTATCCAGAGTTCCATCTGTTGTTTCTAATAAGGACCAAGACACATGCGAATCTGGAGAAAATGTATGGTTGCAACTTTCTAGAATGGGGAAGTGAGGGATTCCTTAAGACATTGTCAAGAAATTCTTGCATCCCTCTTTACTCAGTCCTTGATGAAACTGCCCTCTATAATGCCAAACAGAAAGTGAGTTTTAATTATGAACCTCTCTTTAGAGCTGGCAGAAACATCATACCTTCAGGAGATGATGGTGTCTTATGTTTGCCGCTCCACCACTAGGAGGCAGGATTAGGTATGTATATATAGTACACATTTTTACAGAATACCTCAAACACCAGTATATGAAAATGTTATGCAGAACAGTGTTATTAGGAGTGCTATTAAAGAAAACCAACAAATGAAGCATTGATAGGTGATATGGTTTTGGCTGGGACAGAGTTAAATTTTTTCTTAATAGTGAGTACAGTGCTGTATTTTGGATCTAGTATGGGAATAATGTTGAAAACACACTGATGATTTAGTTGTTGCTAAGTAGTGTTTATCCTAAGTCAAGAATTTTTCAGTTTCCCACTTTCTGTGACTGAGCTGGTGCACAAGAAGCTGTGAGGGAGCACAGCCAGGACAGTTGAACCAAACTATCCAAAGGGATATTCTATACCGTGAAAAGTCATGCACAGTTATAAACAAGGGGGAGATGGCTGGAAGGGATGGATCTCTGCTCAGGCACCAGCTGGACACTGGTCAGCAATTGCATCATGCATCACTCTTTTTTTCTTGAGTTTTATTTTTCTCTGTTATCTTCCTTTCTGTTACTAGTTTTATTTTTATTTCTTCTTTATTTTTCAATTATTAAACTGTTCTTATCTCAATCAATGAGTTTTACTTTTTTCTGACTCTCTTCCCCATCTCACCAGAGGTGGGCGGAGGAGCGTGGAGGAGTGAGTGAGCAGCTGTGTGGTTCCTAGTTGCCAACTGAAATTAAACAACAATAGATTAAACAATTTTTCTAGGCTATATAGGAAAATTGTGGGAGACTCAAGAACTGCCTTAAATCCCCCCAAACCCACAGAATTATCTTATTCACGGACAGGCCTCCTGGAAGGATTGATCTAAATGCTAGGTAGTGGAAATTGAACTCCAATGCTCTTGTTTCCTCTCTCCACATAATGAAGACTTTGTTCACCTTTTCCTTTTTTCTTTACATGGCTGAACGTGGTGCACGTTAGATGTCCTGCAGCAGCTGCACCTTGCTTCTCCTGAGTAGATGCTGTTTGTTCTGCATATCTTTAGCAGCTGTCATGAATGCCCATCAGCAAATGTTTCTCTGAAGTTACTATTGTTATTTAGTTAAAGATGTGACAGATAACGTCAAGGATGAACACCGGCAAAAAAGTGAGGCATCAGATATTGATTCAACAGGCTAAGGACTGCTCATCTGGAACCTAGGGCACCACTAGGTCAAGAACTTCCCCTTATTCAACCACACACAATACCCCTGGCTGCTCTGTGTTTTTAGTTTTGAGCGCTTTCTATCTTTGGTATCAGATTGTTCCACCAACCATCAAGATATAAGAAAAATTTTGAAGTAAAGAGCTGCCAGGAAGCTTTGCTGGAAAGCTTGTGGTGTTAACCCAGGTGCTGTCATGCTTCTTGCACACAGATTTGAAGGGATAGCAGGGGAAGATTTCAAGCTGCAGGCAAAGCCATGTCAGTTCTGTACAGCTTTCTGTAAGCAGCTGGAGGTGAAACCTTCCACAGGAAAAGGATGTCAAGTAGTAAAAATACGGGTAGAAAGGCAGCATGTAGCAGCAGGATTTTCTAGTGCCTTCTTTACGGGAGAAGTAAAGTGTGTTGCTTGGCTGGTGGTGCCCCTTGGGACAGTAAGAATATTAATGGTGGCTGTTTGGGTCACTTCCAGTCTCAACTTTGAAATTTGCATGAAGGTTAAGGAAAAAAGAGATCCTTCTCTGATCTTCTCCTTCTGCAGTTTTAATCACTGAATGAGCATGGTTAGGGAGACTGGTCTTCCTCTGCTATGCTGGTAACTGAGCCCTCTCAGAGAGATGAGTCTGAACTCAAGAATCTCTAGGTGACACCAGTCACTGGGAAAGCTGTCACCGACTGCTTGCCTCCTTCCAGCTGAAAGCAACGCAGTCCATAAATAAAATGTTTGGGCAAGTATGTGTTGTTTACCTGATTCATCCAAAGTACTTTCTTGCTTTTAGAAAGAAACATGGGTTGAATTTCTCACAAAACTCTAACAAGCCAATATAGCTGTATCTTGCTCATTGCTATAGTATCTGAATATTTCATTGGCCTCTGTAGGGATGGAAGTCAGCTACTGAAGCCTATGTTTTTTTCTCTACCTTCAATAGACACTGGAAAGATCAAGAGACATCTGGATTCCTTTTCATTCAATGGAGGGAACAGAGAGAAAATTAAGAGGGAGGAAACATTTACAAATAGTAGCCATGTGACTTCTGAAGCTAGGAAAAAACAAGAAGAAAAAAAGAAAAGAAAGCATAGTTTAGTAGCAGGAAGTGGTTCTTCAGGGAACAATTCTCCCAAACTCTTGTACAATTTTTAGCCTTGATCACCTAAGCAGAGCACAGCAGCTCTTGAAGGACCCATGCAGGCTTCTGGCTCCATGGGACATATGTGCACACACTGCCAGTCAGCTTGAGTGGAGGAAGACAGGGTGCTGCATGTCTCTCAGAAGTTGACACCTCAGAAAAGGCACGTATAGAAGATGTTCATAGAGGACAACAGATGACAACAGATGGGAGGTAAAGAGAGTATTTTTCCTTTCGTTACCATTAGGTAGCATCATCCTGTGCTTTTGTTATGGTTAGAAAGAAAACCTAATCCTGCGTGAGGGTGGCTGCAGCACTGGCTCTTCTGGCTAGCAAGAGGCAAGGTGAGGTTATACACCCACATCATGTTCTCCGAAACATGGAGGGTGCAGTCAGGTGGTGCAAAAGTCAACCTCGTGTCACCCAGCCGAGGTGGAGCCCCTTTGGTCTATCCCACGTGAGCCAAAGGGATGGATGCAGCTTGCCTGGGGCCAGCCATTCCTGAGGCTTTCCCACGGCTCTCTCCAGAAGATGAACAGGTCTTCGGCCCTTTCCACCAAGAATTACTGCAAAGAAAAAGTGCAAATAGCTCAGCACAAAGCCCAAAGCCTGGGTGTGCTCCCAAGTGAATAAAAGATACTCACAGCTGGGTAGGCTGTTAATCACTTGGTGGAAACATTTCTTAATTATGCAAGAGGCAGCCTTAAATAACCTCCTAGAAAAAAAAACAAGCTTCCCTCTCTGTGTGATACTTTCTTAAAGAGGCAGAGAAGAACTGAGAGGCAGCAGAGAGAGTCTTGTGGGCTTCACAGAGCTGCTGTGTTACAAGGGGAAGGCCAACAGGAATCCTACACTGGGAAGCCAGGCATGACCTGGGTGGTTGCTGGTCGTGGAGCAACGTGGTTTTTTGCAGAGGGGAAAGTGAAGTGCAGCAAGCAGACAGGTATGCCACTGGCCAGGCAGGCTGGACGAGGTTGTGACAAGCAAGAGGGATGCAAAAAATGGTGAAAGGAGGAACTGGGAAGGAGAAACTACCCACAAGGAAACTTTTCTCCACTAGGAGTGTGACAACACTCTCACTGCACGACGGTGGCTGTGCCAACCATGGGCACTGCCCTGACGCCCTGGCTTGTTCGAGGTCCTCAGCACACCCAGCCCTGTCCTGCCATGGACAGGGAGCAAAGAGCCTCTGCAACTGGAAAGCACAGAAGTGAGGACATCAGGATACCAGGACGGATGGGAAATGATGTATGCAGAGAAGCTGTGGAGATCTACCAGAAGACAGCAGCCACTGAAGGCATTGTTTGAGGACATCAGATGAGTTTGCCATGATATGTTGCTCCATCCAAAGTCCTTCTTCCCATCTGACATCTTCTGACAGCAATCCCTTTTGAAATGAATGGATCATACCTGTGACATATTTGGAAAAACATGACAATATTTTCATGTTTCTTCAGGAGGTGTGGCTAGAGATAATAATGGTGTCTAGAACAACTCACCCTGAACTGAAATAAAAAGCTGAGGTATATGTACAAGCATTCTTACCTACCGTACATGGACATGAATGAAAAGCATCTAGATAAAATGTCTGAAGAACAAGAACAATTTTCACATGGGAAAGGAAGAGGTTGTATGAATCATGACACGCTTCCAACATAGATTTTGCAGTAGTGAGGTTTTAGGAAGGGGAGATACCATCTAAAGTGGGCAGAATTTGTTTTTAAAACACGTATCTTTAGAAATCCCATACTTAGAACAAAAGGAAATAAAAGTGACAGAAGTCAGAATAAACCACTTTGTTTAGCAAAATCACTGCATGATCTACCAAACCTAGTCTTGTGACAACAAGCCATATGAAATATGTGCAGATAAGTCATCACTAGTGGCTAGTTTCCCCTGTGTCTCACTGACAAGGGGTAAGGAGGAGTATGCATAATTAATACCCAAGGGAAAAGCAGGAGACATCTGATGAAGTAATCCCTCATTACTCTCAAGTGGGTATTGATCAAATGAAATCAAATACACTTTTGTACTTATTTTCCCTTGGATAGCAGAAACTGGAGATGGTCCAAGCAGAAGTAGTAGAGCTGCTGCCAGGTGGCCTGGTGCTACAGCATCCCACCCACCGCTGCGTGCCTAGGAGGGAGGAGGAGGTGTGAGAGAGGGAGACCCTCTGCCGAGATGAGCCCATGCACCACACTGCAGGTGGGCATAGAGTACAGACTCTTCCAGTCTGGGTGAGTATTAAAGGGTGAATTTGTTTGTTGAGATTTTCACAGGTAGGCTTTGATTAAGCTAGAAGTAGGAGGACAAAAATGAGTATTTGAGGGTTGGAAAAATCACCTGTCATTTGTGCAGGAAACTCAGTTTATTCTGTGACTGTGCAAGAAAATTTCTGGGTGTGGTGTGACTTATCTTTTCCTGTTTCTCACTGTTATTTGGTGAGATGATGGCTTTATAATTGCAGTTATGATCTTTACATGATAAACTTAGTTCTGTCGTAAGCAAGACCTCATTTTCCTTTCACCAGTTTATTTGATTAAATAACTTACTTTAGTTATGGAAGAAAGCAAGGTACAGTGTAGATATACCCTGCCATTCTACCCAGCCTTTCAATAACAGTGTATTAGGCCAGGTAAGGACTTCAGGTTATAGTTCAGACATTATGTAAAATGATATTGCAAAAAGCTTATGTTGTTTTGTCAGAGACAACTTTACAATTATAAGCTGCAATGTTAAATAAAAAACAAAAACAACCAAGCAAAGTAACACAACATTCTGCTTTCTCTTTTTCACACTGATCATGTTTTCTTCAGGATAGTTACACAAAATTCTTCCTCTTAAATTTGCAATTACAATTCCCATGAAATTACAAAGCCTAGAAATGCTCAGGGCACAGATGCCTTGCTTCCTTTGCTGTGAGCAAGCCTAAGCACAGTTCTGCACATCGATCTGTACTGATCGGTGGGCTATAAATCTGTCTGTCCACACTCGCGCCTCCAGATCTCTAGAGAATCATTCTGAGAAAAGCTGAGATGGATGAATCAGAATTTAATGGCAAAAAAAAGAGTTGTGTCCTTGTGGGTGACTGGGGTGGTTTCAGCGGTTAGAAACTCACACCTAGTTCACACTTGACTGCACGGTTTGAGTAGGGGTGAATGGCTGGACTGGGTAGGAGACACACTGCTGAGATGTTCCTTCCTCCCATGCTGGAAACATACTTATCTGGGGATTTTCTGAGACATTTGCTTTCAAAACTCACAGAAAATCTGACAAAATCTGAAAAAACCCACCAGATGCTGCTAGTCTGTGTTTATGGAAGCATCAGAAAAAGCGATTTCGAGGGGTTTTGCCATACATCCTAAAGATCCTGGGTATTTTGTGTGCTACACAAAATTTTGTGTGCTGTATTTTGTGTACTACAGAGAGAGACTGCATTCAGCCTGGGGTGAAAACAAGCTGTAATGAGCCGACTGCTCCAGCTTTCCACATTGTCTTGGCCACGCTGGAGAGCCCAAGGGAAGCACTCCAGCTCCTGCACCCAAGGACTGCACCAGGGTATTGCTGGACAGGGATGGGTGCCCTGACTTGCATATGTGACCTGCTGGGAATTGCGTTGGTTTACAGACACGTAGACCTCATGGTGAAGTGGCAGCGCTGGTGTTTGCTGATACATGAAATACATGGAGGAGAGGAAAAAAATTGAAACTCTGCCAAAGGTGAGGCAGCCAGGCACCTGCTGCATGGCAACGTGCTGCTGCTCTCCTAGCAGGACCACACTGACTGAACACCTGGACACTGGTGTGAAGAACCTTGGCTGGTTCACTCAGGCTGCACCCAGCATCCTGCACATGAAAATCAGCTGATGCCGTTCTTCTTGGTTATTAACTCTTTTTAAAGAGGCAACACAGACATGTCCTGCAGTTACATATGGGAACTCTCCTCTTTGCAAACCACCTTTGCAAAAGTGCCATTTAGATGCTCGTTTAGATGGAGGCTTCAGAGAGAAAAAATCCTCTTCAGACCTGTCAGGCCCGAATCTGTTGGAGAAAGGTAGTCCTGAGGTGTCCTCAGTCCTTCAAGTTGCAACCTGGAGTCCTTGAAGCTGAGAGGGGCAGTGAAATCTGAGATAAAGGATGTTTCTCTTGAGAAAAGGTCTTAACAGTCTTCCCTTGGGTTATCTCCAAAGCCGACTTCAACACCAGCCCACCACTGAGTGGGGCCAGAAAGGCATATCCCCTCTACAACAAGCGTTTTCATTTCTCCTTTGGGGATGTGCTCCATCCAGGAGAGCTGCCACATTTCTCACCTGCCCTGTGGCAACAGCATGCCTGGGATCCTTCTGGGAAAGACTGCTGGTGGGAGACCTGACATCTGAACAGAGCCTGAATCCGGGCTGAGCTGGATTGCAAAGAGGCTTGGAACGGGACAGGGATGACCCTGCAATCCAGCCCAGGAGTCAACGAGTAGAAAAGTTTGGTCATGCTGACCTCTAGTCACCATGAAGCACCCTGTAGCACAGAGGCTGGTCTACTGTAAATTTGTCAGTCTTCATTTCTTTCAGTTAGAAAAATAAAAATATCTCAATTCTTCGTAAGTTTAGGGGGGTTTCCCTTTATCTAAACTAATATGAAAGCTATTTAATTATCATTTAAATGGCATTTTTTCTTTTGGTAGCAAATATAAGTTATTTTGCTTGTGCCCCTGTGTAAATATTTGTACAAATACATGAATTACAGTTTCTTAAATTAACACTTTCCTCTTGGATTTTTTCAGTGACCTGATGGAGAAAACCAATAGCACATTGTTTTCTCTTATTTAACATAGGAAATGTTTTTTTGATTGTGTTTGCGATTTGTTTAGCCCTTGTACAACATGGCAATTGAGTAAAAGTAAAAAATGAAGAACATCACATTTTCCAGACTGAGGGACCAAAGAGTCCTTTCGTCAGCTGTGCTGGAGCAGCTCAGCAGCCACAGTAGGGCAGGGGAGCTGGGTGGATGAAGAAGACACGTAGGAGTAGGGAACTTTTTGGACTGCCACATAATGCCAAAACTTGACAGTTGAACTCTAACCCAGCACTCTGTGTGTCATCCATTTGTTCTTTTGACATCTGACTTGTTTACAACATGAACACCTCTCTCCCACATACAGGGATCTAAAAGCCCCAAAGTCTAGCACCAGATACCAGAAGATAAGGTCGATTACACGTTTTAAACAGAGGGTAGGTAAAAAAATTTACCTAGTATGAGACTTTTCCAAGGGTTTGACTTTGCTTATTTTTCCTGTGGATTAGATGGGGACACAGGGATTACTAAGATTAATGACACTGGAGGGCGTTTATAGTGTGGGTTATCTCCCTACATCAATGTTTATGTCAAGTCAAAAGTTTCTTGCAGTTCAGAATTGATGGTCAATGGGCTGTGTAAAATGATTAGATCTTTTCAGAGGAATTCCACTTTAACAAAACAGAGTACAAACAATTTTCAGAAGGATGAATTTAGGAACATTTTGGACATCTTCCCAAGTTGAAGTTGCACTCACATCGAGGAAAAATCAGAAGGTGGCAAATCTAAAGGTAATAAATTTTTTTTTATCATCACATTAATCTCATCAGTAGTAAATATCTCTTATGGAGATAATAAAATTCTAAACACAGAGGGGCAAAGTGTTCAGTAAACATCCTAGTTCTATATCTAACATTTCCCTTAAATATTAATGTAATGGAAAGTATTGTTCTTACATGGCACAAGTAAATAACATCGTTTCTTCCTGAATGCAACTTACACCCACAAATCCTACAACAGTTGCTTGAAGAAGGAGAACTACTAGTGTAATTTTATATTGATTATTAGAAAAAATATTTCTTAAAGAAATTTGATTCCATGTTTTGCTGATGTCAATTACTAGCCTGGCTGATAAAAGCAATTACATAGACTTCTGTGCAGTATTTGTTTCAATATTGTACAATATTTGGACATAAAAATCTAGCAACTCTTGCTGGCAAAAAACCCATGCACATTAAACTGAGAACTGATGCTTTGGCAGAATTACTAAGAGGTTGGCAATAAGAGATCTGCAGCATATGACTTCTCTAGCTATTTTCTGCAGAGATCGGTGCCAGATTTGATCTCATTCTACAATTTCATCTGTGGCCAGGAAAAAAATATTAAGTAAGTCAGTACTGATAAAAACCAAAAATGACAGGAAGACTGGGAAAACAGTAAAAATGGAGTAGGCAAGGGAGTCAGACAATGTAAAATAGATGGATTAGCAAACTAGACCCACTGAAACAAATGCACTTAAATACAGGCAAATACAAGGTGGGACGTTATATCCTCAGAAGAACAAAGAGGGTAGGGGATACAGTGGACAAATAGCATAATAGGAGTTCACGGTTTATTACAGAGGTAAAAGGGAATGATGCATTTCATGGATGTATAAGCAAGCTAGGAGAAGAGGTGAGTCTTGCCCCTGTATTTCTCATTGCTGATATTTTTTTTCCATGATAGTAATTTTAAGTCTTTTGACCAGTACTTCCCAGGTCTCACTGACATCACAATTTTATGTTAATTATGTGTACTTTTTCCATTGCAAAAAGGGTGCTTACCCCTTGATTATGGCAATAAGTCTCTGCAGAAATAAATAAAAGCCAGATAGATGAACTTCTCACTTAACTTCCTTGTTCATGCCATAGCAGCATAACTCTCTCAAAAACCTTGAAAACCTCAGAGTAAAGAAGTGGGTCATCGATTTCCCCCAGTTTGTAACATTAGTCATTATGTAAGCTGGATACAAACTCCCTGGTACATGTCAACTGTGTTAGGATTAAAAGAAGCTAAACATACTGATCTGCAGCCAACTGCAAGTGTTATACAGAGAACTGTGACCTGGTGCTTGTCCTTGCTGTTTGACAACATTTCAGATTTTTTGCTTTGTTAGAAAGAGAAATCAATGATGGCGCCAGGTAGTTCTTTGATGCAATTCCATTGACTAGAAAGGAAAACCCTGTTTTCTTGAATGCATTACTAATGCAAATGGAGGTTGTATCGTCTTTAGCAGCAATGTCAAGTATCTTGTCATTAACACTTATTCCAAACAGCCTTGCCATGATATAACTGCATCTGCTCTGATTTTCTAGGCTGCAGACATATAGGGCCAAAACTGGGAGTTATTTGAGAATTCTAGTGTATTTCTAGAACACTGGTAAAATAACCAAGGCAATGGTAATGAAGTGGGCTTAGTAACTAACAGGGTTAGGTGAGTCTTATTTCTCCAATTACATTCAGGATTAGTATATAAATGGAAGAAATGAGAGGTTAATTACCCCAGATATGCAAGGCATTTAAATGCCTGACACCCATTGATTTCAGGAGGCACTGGTTCCCCAAAGTTTTGAGTGTTTCTGTGACTTGCTCAGCATCAAACTGATTACACAGAATCACAGAATCACAGAATGTTAGGGACTGGAAGGGACCTCGAAAGATCATCTAGTCCAATCCCCCCGCCGGAGCAGGAACATCTGGACGATGTTACACAGGAAGGCATCCAGGCGGGTTTTGAATGTCTCCAGAGAAGGAGACTCCACCACCTCCCTGGGCAGCCTGTTCCAATGTTCTGTTACCCTTACTGAGAAGAGGTTTCTTCTCAAATTTAGGTGGAACCTCTTGTGTTCCAGCTTAAACCCATTACCCCTCGTCCTACCATCGGTTGTCACCGAGAAGAGCCTTGCTCCATCCTCGTGACACTCACCCCTTACATATTTATAAATATTAATTAGGTCACCCCTCAGTCTCCTCTTCTCCAAACTAAAGAGACCCAGCTCCTTCAGCCTTTCCTCATAAGGGAGATGCTCCACTCCCTTCATCATCTCTGTGGCTCTGCGCTGGACTCTCTCAAGCAGTTCCCTGTCTCTCTTGAGCTGAGGGGCCCAGAACTGGACGCAATATTCCAGATGTGGTCTCACCACTGCAGAGTAGAGAGGAAGGAGAACCTCTCGTGACCTACTAACCACCCCCCTTCTAATACACCCCAGGATGCCATTGGCCAAGGCAATCTGTGTATTGCCCTGATTTCCTAACTTTCTCCAAGAGGAAACATCACAATGGAAATGAATTGTGAGCTTCATCTCATCAAGCGTGTCACCTTTACAGTCTGAACATCTACATCTGGGCTAGTCATCTGGTGCTCCTTGTAAAAGGAGGGAAAGACAACGGAGACAAATTCCACCTTGGGTGTCTACACCGCAAAAGCGGAATATCAAAATGCAATCTATGCCAACTGTGGTCATCCACTTACCCTTGTCTCTTGCATTTGCTATCCTGAGATTCACCGGAAAAAATTACAGAACATATCCAGGGGATTTCCACACAGTCCTTGATGCTATCTTTAGAGTGCTCTAATGCAGTTTCAGAATAAAGAACTTGTTTGTACTTTTTCTTGTGTCTACTTGTCTCTGCTTCACCCAGTTCAAAACAAGAGTTATAGATTAAACACTTACTGTCTCCACATGGCTATAAAGTTATCATCTCCTGATTTGCTGACCTCTGTAATGTCCTGTGATTATTTTCCATTTGTTAGAGACTTACTGGGTTAGTTTTATCTGCTGATGATATTTTCATCATTGTATTAAACCAGAAAATATTAAATCTTTTTTTACATTAGCAAGTATTTTTAAATAGCTTGTTGTTTTTTAACTGGGCAAAAATAAGTAACGATTGATATGATCTAGCTACGCATTCCCTGGGACAGCCAATATTTAGTTACACCCTGAGACATAACAGAAAGAGCATGTTAATAAAAGAGGTTAGGTACAAATACAGCTCCAGCAGCTATGCTGCAGATGTTATTATCACAGGCTGAACCTTCACTGTAGAGGAGAAAAAAAGAGATAAAACCCACCCACGATTGCTATATTTCCTTCTGGACTTTAAGGAGAGCTTAATTCAAAGTTATTTCCAAATAGGAAGCATTATTAACTCCAGAGAGCAAATACCGTGGAATTTGGAAGGTCAGCCCTTTGCAGAGTGCAGCTGGACTTCTGCATTTCTACAGATGAAGCCATCTGCAGGGTGAAGGCAGTAAGTGTAAAGGAGGAGCACTAGGTGCTGGAAGTGTTCAGCAAGCCGCGCTTGTGACCCTTACCTTCTCCAGAGCCTTGAGGAGCAGAGGAGCATGCCCAAACCAGAAGCCAGCATGAGAGGGGGGAACAGTGAGGCAGAGGCATTGGCGCAGTGCAAAATGAAACCAGAGATACCTTGGGGAGCTGTAGACAACTTCTATAAGGTAGATACTTCTATAGTGTAGATACTTCTATAAGCGAACACATAGCCATGCCGTGGAAGGTACAACAAAGTTCTACACGTTGGACACCAGCTTGTTCTGGGTCACAGCTGTTGGCAGGTTTCTCTTCTGGGAGAGGAAAGTGAGCCTGGATCAGAGAATGGCCGTGTAACAGTGAGGTAACTCAACATTATAGATGATATTGTGGTTGTAGTCAACTTACGATATGCAGACACATGAAAAGCCCATATACTCAGAAAAAATCAAGCCACTGAGGTGGACTGAGGGCATAGCAGAGCCCAGAGTGGAGATCTGATGTGGCCCTGGTGCAGGGGAGATGAGCAAAGCTTAAAATTAAAGGTCTGGTGTAACAGCAAACTGCCTGCACTGAAAGTCGATTAACTAATGAAACTCTGATGATATGAAATATTGCCTTAATAGGTCTTCCCTCCCAAGTCCCGAAAAGAAAAAGTGAGAGGAAGAAAATTCTGGTGACGAATATGTTAAATTTGACATTCACACAGACTCAGGTTTGGCTGGGCCTGACAGGCCTGAGCTACATGTCTGGTCTGAGTAATGCATTTTGAACTTTAATGGTGCACAGTACTGATATGACTCAAATGCACAGGAGCACTGGCAAGCACCGGAGGCTTTCCTGCCTCCAAGCACCTGACCTGGCACCAGCCTTCAAAGTGAACAGCTCTGCCAAAGGTCATCATTCATTACTCTATTACCAGCACCCAAACTTCCCTTTTTTAAAAAAAGTCTCTGGAAATGACGACTTTTTTCTTTTAGGCAAATGTAGGCTGGTCTAGACATGCACATGATTGGTAAAAAGCCATGCAACATCATCCTTTTCTGTTAGGCTGTGCATTAATAATACATAAATGAAAAATGTGATCTCTTCCCTCCAGTAAAAATAAGTTTTGTCTTCATTACAGGTAATAAGAATGAATAAGCTATAATCTATCATGCTGAAATATCAGTTTGTCTACTTTTCTCGCTTTTTAAGTGGTTGAACATTAAGGACTGCAGCAAAGGCTAAGACACCTAATTGGCATTAAACTGTAACCAGCAACCAAAACATACATCCATTTAAATGCAATGTTTAACAACAAGGTCTGCTTAGATAGGCATGACTTTGTGACATGAGGATTGCAACAGCAGCAATTTAAGGGCCATCTTTTCACTCCAGAACATATGAAAGGAAGTAAGAGCTTATTTTTAATGTGATAGCTAGCCAAATCCTCATCCTGGTTATCCTGCAGAATACCTGGAGTGAAGTTGCAGGAGTCAATCAAATCTCAAAAGTTTACACGAGTATAAATGTCACTGGAGCTTGCAGTAGAATATTTACCAGGTGTCACTGCAGCACCAGTGTCAGGCAACAGGAAACAAAAGGAGTCCTGCAAAAATCAAGTGGGAATTCTGACCGGGTGATCTCACGCTACGCCATATTTCATGCTGTGACCAAGTTCTGCCCCACGGTACTCAGTGGCATGTCTGAGAGCGGCCAGTAAGAAAATCAGTTACAAAGCACAAGCCACTGCACGGAGTTGCGTTCCTCACAGCAGATTCCCAGCTCACAGGCTTTGCTTTACATTGTAAATGAGAAGGGGATTTTGACACCTTCCTGTGACGTGCCACCAGAATGGCTTTTTCAAAAATCGGTACTGTCTGGGAATTGGATTAACTCACAATGTACATTTGTATGAGCTCATATAAATCCCTTAACATGAAGCCATAACCAGAGAACA
The DNA here is from genome assembly GCF_000703405.1 of Apaloderma vittatum. Classification (NCBI taxonomy): domain Eukaryota; kingdom Metazoa; phylum Chordata; class Aves; order Trogoniformes; family Trogonidae; genus Apaloderma; species Apaloderma vittatum. Next base: position 20,407 of record NW_009709791.1, on the reverse strand, counting down.
AAGGCTGAATTTCTTCCCTCCCAGTAATTCACCAGGGGAAATCTGACTTCCTGTCCAACACCAGGGGTGTGCACTAGAGCTTAACCAAAAAAAGGTTGGGGGGAGAGAAAAAAAGCCAAGCCGACAGAGAAAGAAATATTGCTATAAGAGATCAGGGGTGGTGGGAGGGGAGAGAGGTTACCTACGTAATTTTATTCACTTTAGTGAGGTTGGAGGAGGGGGCGGTCAGGATAGCATGCCGTAGGCTGTCTTTCAATATTAGACACAGGGATTTTTTTGAAAATTAACATTAGTAAAAAAGAAGTCATCGTAAAACTCCCAAGCAAAATTACCTGCTCTTATGTTAGGTTTCTGTTTGACAGACATTACGTATGTTCAGCTGTGGGTTTTTTTAGTATGTATTTATGTATATATACCTACAGGCATTTTTTCAGCAGACATTTATCTTGACAAACGTATAGGCAACCACACTGGGGAGACTGGATTTCCTACAGCAGCTGTTGGGTGTTATAGGGCTGTGAGAGCCCTTTGCAGCGGTGATGGGCTGCTCAGGAGGCAGTGGGAGTACAGCCCCAGCCTGAACCAGCTGCAGCAGTGGTTGGCTGCTGGGCCATGTGAGGACTGACCAAGTTGGCTTGGACACAGGTTGAGAAATGATATCTCTCAAACAGGAGCAGGGCTGGGCTGTGAGATACATCCAAACATACCCTACTAAACTGAACAGCTAGAAGAATAATCCATGTAAGAGCTAGTGCTAGTCTTCTCCAAAATAACCATGGACGGTCAAAGAAAGGGGAGTTAATGAAGTAGCAGCTCACTTATGCCACTTCCAAACATTTTGTCTTTCTTACGATGCAGCTAGGACAACCCTTCTGAACCAGGCAAGGGCTGATGCTATCAATATTTATTGGCAATGTGGGAGAAAGCATCAGCACAAACCGAACAAGTTTATGTTAGCCCCAGCCCATTGAATCTGCTCCCATCAGCGACGGCTTTGCTGCACTGTAGGTTAAGCACCAGCATCCGAGAAATGGAGCACTCAGATGTAAAGGCACCTGTACTTCTGACTTGGGATGTTAAGGGGCCTTGGCAATTTAACATGAACTGAAATTGCAATTGTTCATTGTTGTGGTTTTCTATTTTGGTGCCGGATATATTACACCATAGTGTCCTACTCAAGTATGTGGGATAAAATTATGCAGTCACTGCTCCTCTGTGGTTTTCACTTGTACAAAACATGCATCATACCACCATGCTTAACCACTTATTTTGCAAGGATTTAATGCACGAGCTAATGTCATGCACAATGGTCTCGTGGCCCCAAGCGCACAAAGTTATGCTCAGCACGAATTTTTAGAGATTTATATCCAAAATAATTATATCCAACATCTAGACACTTCTGAAATCTTCACAGGCTCCCTTAGATGCTGCCCAAAATTCTTTCAGTCCCTCTGTCAGTAAAATCCCCAGGTACTGAGGATCCCTCTGGTGAGTTTGTGTCCCCACCCACTACAGAGCTTCCCTGGTGCCAAATTCTCAGCAGGACTCTCAAAGAAAGCATAGTCCTGGGCACTGAATTACAGGGTCTGACATAGCAGCTTAAAAGTTCCTGCTGTGCCTATTTTGGAAGATGAGTTTAGAGTCAAGTATCCCAGTGAGAGGTGGGAAAGACATTTTAGCATATTCCAAGAGCTTTGGTTTCATGGGTTTTTTTTTTGTGTACCCTCATCACTGAACTGCCTTTTCTTCTATTCCTATCACTGCCAGTGTAAAGGCCATAGCTGACAGATATGGGTGATCTAACTGACTTTTAATACAAAAAAAGATGCCAATCTACAGCTCCAGATGTTGTAGGCAAAAGCTTTGCTTTCTGAAGTAACTTTAGGCACTTGTGGGGATCAGAGTGGTACAGATCAGGCTCTGAGCAACCTGATCTCATTGAAAATGTCCCTGTTCATTGCAGGGAGATTGGACTAGATGACCTTTAAAGGTCCCTTCCAACCCAAAACCTTCTGTGATTCTATGATTCCATGAAATGTTTTTCCATTTATTGCATTTCTACTTCCTCCAGGCCACTGGTAGCCAGCTGGAATCCGTGCACCAAGTTACATGACAAGCAACTCATGAATGGCAACAATCAAATAAGACATCCTTACTTAAAAAAACACTTCTTGATAACAACCTCAGAGAGAAATGGTTCATTTGTGAGGGTTTACCCAGAACCAGGGAGTAGCACTGCAAACTCTGGGTCCCCTCCATCTGCAGGTAGCTCCTCTTTTGCTCTCCTTGGAGTGGTAGAGCACTGTGTGGGATGAGGCCAAGCAAATACAGGAGAAAAGGATGGGCAGATGGCTCACAGGCTGTAAATATGATGACTTTCCTTTCTGTGTAAATGTCGAACATTACAGCCTGCAACTAAGACTGTAAAAACAGGGACTCTCCGTTCTTGCTTTCCCTGCAAACTGCTGAGTCCTGCCTGGGACTTCTGGGATACACACTTAGGTCAGTAGCTTGATGTAAGTGTTTTGATCTAACACAGTACATGGCTGGTGCTGATAACACCAAGTTCGCAGGTTCGATCCCCATTCGGTCCCCATGTGTTGCATGATCTAGTTGAGAGACGTCCCTGCCCATGACAGGGAGGTTGGATTAAATGATCTCTAAGGTCCCTTCCAGCCTAGGTCATTCTATGATTCTATGATTCTATGCTGCCTGGTGCTCCCAGACCTGTTAAGTAGCCTAGAACTTCAGGTCACACCAAAGACTTGCCAAGCAGAGCAGTGAATTACCAAAAGATAAATCTATGTTCTCTCTACACTGAAAATGTATTAAATGCTTTCTTCTTTTCTGTTACCTATAAATATGGTGGTTAGATCCCTGAAAAATCCAGAAATGTAAATAATATTCAGATCATCATATAACAATCTAAAAGTATCCCTTCCCCAAAACAGCCTGCACAGCAATCCCTTCCTGCACTGTATTGTAAGGAATTCCAGCACAATGCAAGTAGTCATTAAGCTAATTGTTTCATGTTAGTTTTGCCTTTCTGCTACGGAAAGAATCTCTGGCTGTGTAAGATTTGCAAAGGGACTTCCAGAAGTGGTCACAAAAAGGGAGAATCCATATAAAACTTCTCTCTTGCAGAACAGGAAGGAAAAAATTACATGAACTTGAAGAGGTGTCTGGGCAAAGAGCAGAAAGCATCAGAGGGTCAAAATCCCCTAAGGACATTAGGGAAATACCAGAGTATGGTGGTTTTTTTAAAAAGGTCCTACTAGCTTTAATGTTCCCACACAAGCAAATCACAAGAGACAGGCAGAGCACTCATTTACATGGGAGATTCAGAATGAGACAAGCCTCATGTGACTTCAGGGCTATGAGTAGCAGGCCTAGAAAGCAGCAGAGAAAAATCAGTGGGATCTGGGGCATTTAATCTGAAAATCTTCCTCTCTGCAGAAGTTGCAGGTAAGAGCAACTGGAGTTTAATCAGCCTCCTGCCACTGAAGGTGTCACGGTGGAAGCTCTGCCTCTGTGAGCAGGTGCTGACGGCTGCTGAGCCTGGATGTCATGGAAGGTGGACACATCAGGAAGGGGGACAGACATACAGGAACACAGGCTAGAAAACTGAGTGAATTACAAGGACCAGCTAACCTATGGTAGAAGTACTCAGGAACTTAACACCTACATGGTTTCAACCGGAAAAGCAGTCAAGAACATGCTGAGGTGTGCTCCTAATAATCAGAATGGATTAAAGAGTTAATCAGGATAGAGAGAGCAGCTGACTTGGTCAGCCTCTTACAAAAGGGTCCTCCTGCCTGAATGCACAGGGAGGTTTGCAGCCCCAACTCATTTTTTTCCTTCAGATCATCGAATCATAGAATATTTTGAGTTGGAAGTGTCTTTAAAGATTGCCTTGTTCCAAGCTCCCTGCCATGGGCAGGGACACCTTCCACTAGGTCAGGTTGCTCAAAGTCCCATCCAACCTCGCCTTGAACAATTCCAGGGAGGGGACATCCTCAACTTCCCCAGGCAACCTGTTCCAGTGTCTCACCAATATGGTGAACAAGGGCAACGCCTGGAAGCCATGGTAGTGTACAGTGTTGCCTCTCTAAGCAGAGGTCTGAAACAGCTGAGTGCCAGTAAAGGCATGCTCATGCCACACTGAGGGACCGTTACAGTGCCGAAGTCCCCTAGCAGTGAGGCTGGGTTAGGTTGATCTTGGGATGAGAAGAAAACACCACCTTCAAGTACTTTTTCAAGTAGCAGTTCACAACTTGCTTTTCAGGAGCTAATCGAGCAATTGACATGCCAGGATGGAGAGGCGAGGGGCTTCGCTGCTGCCCCTGGCAAGGGGAGGTGGTGAGGCTGGCCTGTACCTGGGGCTGCACACATGGCTGGGCAGGGGTGAAGATCACCTGCTGCCATCACCACCTCCCAAGATGGCACTCAAGCAGCATTGGTTGGGAGTCCCTGGCATAACGGATGGATGAATTAAGAAAGAAAAGTCAAGTCAGTCTAGCTTAGTTTCTTTTGCAGCCTGGTCCCGCACCATCCTTACCCTCCCACACCCATAGCTCTGTGGACTGAAGATACTCTGCACCCACAGGAGCTAAGTTCTCATGCACATGGACTACATGGATCTCCCAAGATACCAAGAGTTCTTCCTGAGAGGACGATGATGTAAGGTGAGACTATGAAGAAACTTATCAGCAAGTTATGACCTCCTCAAAGCACTTGGCTACATCATCTGAATGAGGGAACACTTGGTAACATGCTGAATGGTGGTCCTGAAAGGAAATGCTTTCTTCAGGGGGTGTGCCATGCTTAACTGCACTTTCTCTCATTAATATGAAATAGCAAATTCTGTCCTTCAATAATTTATTTCTTTATATCAGAGAAAGTTTTTCAATCATACATTTACGTTTGTAACTTTCAACACAAGAGTAAATATATGTAAAAAAGTCCTAGCTGTGCAAATTTCAAGTTGCATTGTTTCAGATAACATAAATATTTTAGTAAACCATATGTTCACATTAAGTTTCACAAAATATATAAATTTAGCAGAAATAAGTCACAAGTTTTTTTTTTCTTTAAAAAAACCTGTTTTGTAATAATTAGGTAAAGATTCTAAACTTGAGAAGCCACTTGGAAGAGGTATCACCTCCAAAATCATAGCAGCAAAACAGATGCTGAAAACTTAAACTGTGTGAAAGAGAGGAGAGAAGCAGGTATCAGGCACAACAGTAAAGGCCAAGTCACTAAAGCAAGTATTGCAGATTGAGAAGTGGACATGTGAACTCCAGGAGTAAAATGCCCACCTTAAGGCACTCTTACTGAGCTCCAAGCTGTTAGCACAATAACAGAATTGCATTAAGGATAAAAAAGAGAAGTGTGATAGAAATGGTGGGGCAGGGGGCAGGTACGAACAGCAGCACACATACTCATGACAGTTACAATGCAAGAGAGGAGAATTGGTTTCATTTCAGAACTAAAGCCAAAGACAAAGAGCTTTGGGTTTTTTTGTCTGTTGGAGGCAATTCCTTCCATATGAGTGGGGAATGGCAGGATTTGGTTTTCCTGTCACACGCGCATACTCATGAAAGTTGCTTCTGCAACCACCCATCTTTCCACCTGTCTTGGGATTTGGGAAAGGATCTAAATGCTGGCTGGGTTAAAAGTCTTAAAGGAGCAAACCACTGCTGGTTTACTGAGAGCTCTGCAAACACAGAACCACTCACCGTTAACACCCTGAAAGCCTGCAGGAGCTCTCACCTTGACGAGCTCCGTAAGAACACCAGCAGGAACACGGGCAACCCCAAGCAAGTTCCTTCAGACCTTAGCTGCAAGTTGGATCAGCCTGTCCTGGGGATCCCCCTCAGAAAAGTCTTGCCTCTGACTGATGTACACCACTGCAGAGAGCTCCTGCACCTCCGACAGTAGCTGTGGCTCCTCATCCAAGAGTGGGGGAGGTATTGAGAAAGAGAAGGCAGAATCAGGAAGTTCTTTGGACTCAAATGCTTCACACTTCCTCCTGGGAAGTCTAAGAATTAAATACAGCGTTGTAGGAGCTTAGTCATGAACAACAGCTCTGTGCAGAAGACAACCTGCCCTTCTCAGCAGTCCTTGTATGCAGTGTTTAGAGGAAGTAGACATTTATTCCTGTTCTTGGGAACAAACAGGAACAAGAGCAGACAGCTTATATCTCCCCCTGCTCCCCACCGACTCCCAGAACCATTAAGTGTTTTAGACATAGCACCATTTCAGTGAAGGAAGTAGCTGGTATCACTTTCTTGTTCTTTACCAACTCCTCCGCTACCCATAGATCTGTTTGAACTGGTAGCACTCATTGCAGTAGCCGTTGCACTTGGCATTGCCATAGTGATCACAAGCAGGGGCTCGGCAGCGTTGCTTGGGGGGCTCCTCTGCAGTCAGGTCCCTGGTAGTCCCTGATGGCGGAAGCTGACCAAGACGCTGGCACTCCTGGCACAAGTCATTGCTTCTGCAGGCCAGGTTGTTTCTACATGAAGTCACTGCACACTGTCTCTTCTGGCTACTCAACGCTGCTCGCTGCAAATCTCTGTGCTGTCCCGCTCTCTTGAAAAAAGTGAAAACATGTTGTCAGTTGCCATGCTGGCAGCACAAGTGGCTTTTCATTTATTTTCAACTCTGCTAATGGTATGTATAGGTAACCACTGGGGGTTGTTGCAGACACATGCTTCTTCTGAGAAGTACAATGCCAAGAGCCAAGCTGGGCTTTACCAAAGGAAACGACAAATTCTTGCATTTCTTCGGAAAAAAAAATATTTTTTTACCTTTGGTAACTCTCAATTCTTAAAGGGCCAAAACAAGCCAAATTAAACAAAATCTGGAACAAAGAAAATCTGCAATGGGCTCAATGAAAAAGGCAACATAAAGTGGACTGAACCCCTTGATACAGTTGCATAGCACTAAGGGTAAGAGTGAAAAACTCTTCCCACTTGGTGAACAAACCAACTGTTTGTCCAATTGCTTCCATTGCAACTGCTGGTAAAATCCCAGCTGAGCTAAAATGGAACATGGCCATGATAACCCTAAACTGAGAACAACCTGGGCTTGGCAGTGTTAGGTTTACAGTTGGACTCAATCGTCTTAAGGGTATTTTCCAGCCTAAATGATTCTATGATTGTATTACTTCTAGGAGAGCTGCTCCCTTGCACCCAGTAAAAATCATGAGATACTCTACGCTTGTCTTTCCATGATACCTAGGATGTACTCATTTGAAGATTTTCTAGTATGCACCCAGACTTGTTCTCACAAGAGAAAAACTTGCAGCGCTAAACAAGAGAAGTATTTTGAGAAGCTTGCACTTACTTCTGGCTGTCTCACCAGCTGTTCTTCTGTCCTCCTGGCTTCCTGAAATCGCTGGTTCTGAGCTTTAATGAAGCAGTTCTGACAGTACCCCTCGAGCATCGTGTTGCCCAGGGTGCCACAGTCACGCCGCTGGCAGGACACAGTGTTACGGAAGGTGGCAGCGGAGGTCCCCGTCTGACCCACTGCTGAAGACTTCCTCTGAGATCTCCTCTGGTGGCGTAGCAAAGCACTGTCTGCAACGCAAAGTAAGGACAGGAGGAGCTTGAATGTGCCCAGTAGATCTGATAACCCAAAGAAACTCTGAAAATCTCCCCAGCTTGAAAATAAAAATTAAACAAGAAATCTTCAAGCCTCAGACATAGGTTTTGGACAATCCTGAGCACCCTCAGTTCATGCACTTTCCTCCACGTTACCTAAATTAGAGAGCTAACACAGTGTGATTTTCTTACCAGAAGTTGTTGAAACAGCTCATTTGGGAAAAACTTGCTCTCAGTGGGAAAAACTATATCCCACTGAAACCAAGAGGAATTTCACCTTTGGCTTTAGAATGTCATCTGTGATCTACTCTGACACTTTCCTTTCAGCGTCCCCCATTTCAGGTGTATGGCGTAAACAGAGACACAGCGGCACAGAGCTCAATGGGAAAAGTGCCTTAGGCTTTTTAGTCTCATGAAGCAATCTCATACATTCCAAAATGAGAAGGAAAAAAATCCTTCATTGTGAACATCGCTGGAAAATAAGCTATTGCAAGCTGGCATAGAAGTTCCCTAATTTGAAAGCATGTGGAAAGTACAGCATTGGCACACTTGTCAGCAATGAAACAGTCTTAAGTGATAACCAACAATACTTTCTTACGTGTGCCTTTCACCCTCTGTACCCAAGGGCTCTTTGCCTCTGTAACAGGGCAGATTAAGATTTCATGCTGTGATTTATTCTTCTGAAAAGTACAATGCCAAGCTGGGTTTTACCAAAGAAAACCACAAATTCTTTCATTTCTTAGAAAAAAAAATAATATTTTTTATCTTTGGTAGCTCTCAATTCTAAAACGGCCAAACCAAGCCAAACTAAAAAAAATCTGGAACAAAGAAAATCTACAAAGAAATATTACCTTTTTTGAAGGCCTGCCTTTAAACACACATGCACATCCACACACATGATATTAACAAGAAAGATTTCATGGTACATTATAATAATACACTAATAAGTTACTCCAAAATACAACCACATTATCTACAGTCAACTTCTACTTGCTCTGCTTAAAAAGGCAACTTCAGTAATTTCTCCAGAGCATTACACCTGTTACATCCAGAACCTACTCAAATTCATCCCAAGTTCTTTAAAAGCCTTGCTACCATAACTGGTTTTCAGTACCATCAATACAACAGCATTTTCCTCACTGACCCCTGGGCTGTGAAGAAAATACATACTAAACCACAGCTGCAGTGGATGGTGGGGACAATCAAAATCCACCCTCTCCTGAGTTCATTTTGCATCCCTGAAAAATGATGGGCAGTTTTAGGTCAGATTTCAGAGATTTCCCACACTGCTACCGTATGCCCTTTTATGGGATAATAATACCAAAAAAAGTATCTCCTCCTACTGCTGCTTCTGCTCTACACAGTTTCCATCACCTCCCGCCCTTTTAGCACCCAACGCAAGCAAAGCTTCATAGCTCGAGGAGGCCAACCCACAGTCCAAGTGTGCCAAAGCTCATCCCATCATCCCATCTGCACTTACCATGGTTTTCCCTGTACTCAAAGAAACACAGCGTGCAGAAGCCCTCGTTTTGCGATGTCCCAAAAAACTTGCAGCCAGGTTTCCTGCAGAGGTTACCTCCCCTCCTCTCCTTGGGAGGCAGCACCGGTGGCAGGGGCTCCTCACCGTGACTGTTGGGAGCTTGATGGCAGGAGTGCTGGAAGAGGCTCTGAGAGATCTGAGACGGATCAGATGTGGATCTCTGGTGGCACGTGGGCAGGAAAGCAGGGTTGCCATTCGAGGATCGCTCTGTAGACCTTTTGAAGCAAGTGCTGCACGTGCCGTTGAAGGTCCTGTTGGCCTTCTGATGGCACACCTTGCATGTGGCATAGTCTAAATGATGTTGGTCATCCAAGTTGTTGCGAGGACCAAGCTGTCTGGAGTTGTAGCAGCGTTCGCAAAGCCCGTTGTGTTGCACATTCAACGTAAAGGGGCAGTCTGGCGTCCGGCACTTCATGGCCGTGGTCTCGCTGTATAGGAAAAGGCTCGGAGCAGTCGGAGGTGCAGAACGAGGTCCTGTTACAGGCCCTTCTGATGTCCATCCTCCAGGCTCACAAACATCCCCACGGGAGGGGCCTGACCCAACTACCTTCAGTTTCTCAGGTGCTGCTTTGGAGGTCTGCTTTCTTCCTTTGCTTCCTTGGGACCTCCGCTCAAAGCACTCATGGCAGTAGGGCTGGGTGTTCACAGACATGTAGAAAGGGCAATTCGGTGTCTCACATTTCACCTGTAAGAGGGAGAGCTGGGAAATAGACAGCTCCTGTCTGTTCCTGGAGCAGGTCTCTCTTCTTGCAGGTTCCGTGTTCTCCTGCCACTTCTTGTACTCATGCTGAACCAGTTGAAAGTAATCGTCCACAAGGTTTATTTCTTTGGGTATGTTGCCTTCATCCAACCTGACAGCCAAAAAGGAAAGATTGCATCAGTAGTTGCAAAGGGCAGATGGTGGGGGTGGAGGCAAACAGAAGCAGTGTGGGGAGGAAATGTAGATTTAATGCACATCCATATTACTCAGCTAGAAGATCCAGGATGTTAAACTGTTGCTGTAAATGGAAATAATTTTAAAAGCAGGTGTTCAGTGATGTCAAACGGAGACTTTCACATCTAAAGAAATGGTCTGACACAATGCTAGACAGAAGTATTCTTAAAAGGATTTTCTAGATGAGTGTTTTCTGTCTGAGAGTTGTTTACACAAAGAATATGGATAATCTCGCAGAACTGAAGAGTACTCCAAATCCTGAATTCCTCTGAAGACCAGGGCACAGCTGAGCAGAGGTTACAATGGAAGGCCCTTTTCTTCACCAGTCCACAATAAGAACAAGACTTTTCTGCAATGGGGTCAGCATTCCTTAATACAGTTTATCATGAGATCTGCTCCTGGTTTTGTCCTGTTAGGTCTGTATCTACCAGTGGAATTCTTCAAACAAACTACGTGGCTTCTGTGTGGTGCATGTAACTCCAGCATCCACCGCACCATCCCTACTCTGCCCCCAGCTGCAGAGAAAACCCCACACCAGAGCTTTGCTGTGCCACAGCTGGCAGGATGAGGAGCTAGCATTAGTGGTAGCCCTCCAGAATACACTGTGCAGTGTGGCTAGGGAAGCTCAGTTGCTACTCTTAACGTATGCATATATCCTTTGGGTAGGAGGACTGCAGGCTCCTAAAGCAAAACCACCCAACAGCATAAAGATACCTCCCTGTGTGGTAATGGAAGCAAAGACAGGGGATACAGGGAGTCATGTCCCTTCCACAGTCATGAAGTGGCTGGGCAGACCCTGCTGCCAGCATCTCCTAAATGTGAGAAGCCAATGGGTGCCACCAGCTGCCCCCTGCACGTTACTGACACTCAAACCGTCTTGGCGACAAGCACAGATGCTGATTCCTCCACTGGCCACAGCTTCCTTCCCACCGCCAGTCTGCAACAGCTCAGGATGTCAAGGCATCCGTGCTAAGAACGCACCACTAAGTACTTTCCCTAGGACAGCCAAAGTTATACCAATTGCCCTTTTTTATGCAATATGTCCTTACATAAAGTGCAAGAGTTCAGTCTAACTAGTTCCTGGGTTTAACTACTTTTCAGTCACCCTCCTGTGTAATCTAAAAGTCAGGGAAACTAATCCACTTGGATTACTCTTCTAAAACACTAGTTTCAGTCTGCTATGTCTGAAGACATTTTTTGCCTTTAAATTTGAGACTGGTCTGAGCTCATATCACTTCAAAGCATGTCAACAGTAATGCAAATATTTCATTTTTCAGAGGGTAAACACGTGTGCGACTGTGGAAGGAAGGAAAGTCCAAAGGAACCCACTGGGCTACCCAGCTTCTCCCACTTCCATAAACAAGACAACTTGGAGGAAACAGGAATGACACTCACTTTGCAGCATTAATTAGAAGAGTTGTACCAGGATCCCAGCCTTGCACTGGAATTTCTATCACTATCAAGTAGTCTTTTAGCAGCTGCTCTTTCTCCCTCTCTTCTGCATCTGTCAGAAAGTGCACAGTCAGATCCTCAAATCTGCCTCGTTCACTGGTGACCAAAGGAACAGCCCGGATTTCTGTGGGGAAAAAAAATATGGATTAGCATATATATATACATTTCACCATGCAGGAGTAACCACAAGAGGAAATACATGGATATGTAATCACTGCTGCTGAATTTTGGAGAGCAAGAACAGTTGGCCAAAGCAACCAGTTTCTAAACAGTGACACTGCAGGAGGACACAGACACGTCTGTAGCACAAACCCAGCCCCGTCTCAGAGGAGTTTTAGTTTAAACTGGGGATTTTCTTCTCAGTATGGGCAGCTTTGTAGTTCTTATTTTGTAGTAACTTTCCACGGGATGACGCCCTAATCTGAACCTAGAGAACCGCTATCCATTTAGGAAAGATGCATTAAAAATGGCAAAGCATATATTTCATTATCCCTGCCAGATAGCGGTACACTGCTATGAGACCACGTGCCTCAAAGCTTCTTCTCTTATGATGAGGCATGGAAAGGAGGCCAGAACACAATGAAGCAGAGGCTGCCCTTTGGCTGACTCCAGCCTTCAAGCAGTTCAGTTGCACTCTACTTTCAACCCGTATTTTGAAGGCAACCTTTAGTTTCTATTCAGATTTACAACGTTGTTCCTGCTCACATTTTAAGACAATATTCCAAACGAACCTTTTACATTTATCTTAACGTTAGAAATGCAAATTTAAACCAGATTATATTTCAAATGCTTTATCAGTGCGATTGAAGAAGCAACATAAATACCAAACAAGGCACTTGAAAAATACCTGGCCCACTGTCCTTCAGAGTCACTAGTGGTGTAAAATGCATATTGTCATAGCCAAGCACAACTGGGTATCTGTAGCACTCTTCAGCTGGCCAAAGGAGAGGCAAGTAAATACCGCCAACGTTCAGAGGAGCAAAACTGGAGCCTGACTCTAAACTTCTCACCACTTTATCTGCACGAGGAAGAAAAAGAAAACACAAATAAACACAAATAAGTATGTGATACAGGCAAGAGAAAGCATATTCTGGGTGTTTCAGAACAATTGCTGAAAACACCCCATTCTGAAACTCCTCTGTCTGAAAACAACGATTACAGAAATAATAATACTAACGCAGCACAGAATGACACAGTGAGATGATTGGGTAGGCAGCTCACCTGCGAGGACAATGATTGCCCTTCTGAGGATGTTAGCAAGGATGAAGATGTGGATTTCTTCCAGTGCGTTATATGGAAGCTTGTTTCGAGCCCCAGATGTTTCCGGGGAGGTCATTTCAATGAGGTATTCCCACTCTTCCTCCCAGTTCTGAGGAAAGAAACATCTGTTTCAGAAACATGGATGTCAGGAACCAAGTGCTCAGAGTAATCACATTTTCGCATTTCCTCCAAAGGAAGATTATTTCTGCTTTTCACTAATGGCAGGATCCATGAAGCCAAAAAGCAAAGCAAATCAGTTAAGCAATGCTGGCAAGCACTCAGAAAACAGCATCATTCCCTCAGGCTGCCTTACCCGTGTGTCGAAGTGGAGTCCTGTTTCTACAAACTCCTGTGATTTAATAGCTTCCCGCTGCCAGCGGAGCTTAAAGTTCCTTGTGTCAGTCTCCCTGAGTGCACTAAACAATGTTTTTCTTAAGACGAGGTCGATATCTTCAATACCCCACATGTACTGTGATGCAGCATGCATGAGGCAATTTCCATCACCTGCAAAAAAAGAAATAGCACCTTGGGTTTAGATGGTTACTTAAATAAAACACCGTAAGCATGTGGGATGATATATAATGCCCTGTGCACTTCTCTCTAAGCCTTGGACAGGAGGGTTTTAACAAGGGCACAGTCTCTGTTCCATCACTGGTTAGTGTTAAGCTGTCATTCAGCAGTGCCCCTTGTCTATCATACTTAATTTTGACTGATATAATGAACTAAATTTTGGGGTCAGCTGAAAATGTCAAACATGGTTGAAATAGCTTTTAAAGACAACAGAATCACCCTAAAATTACAAAAGAACATGTAAATCTCCCTCATCAGTGTTTACACAAATACAGTATGGGGTAAAGATATGGAAATCACTAAGAGAATACTATAGTGATACCAAATCTCACACCCTCTGACAAGTACTGCAATGAAAGGCTTGGGACTTGGCTGTGCTTGATTGAAGAAATGTAATAAAAAAGAGACAGAAAGGGAAGAGTAGGTGATTTAGGTGAAGCAATCATAAGAACACCTCTTGCCTTCCTCTCAGAACCGACAGTATGCTGGGCTGCTAAATATTTTATTTAGAAGATTGTTTTTAAAACAAAAACTTTAAATAAGTGAAAAATGTAATGATTTGCCTTTCATTTAGACACTGTATTTGCATTGAAATCGTCCTCTTTACAGGTAGGAAGGAAAGCAATATGCTGTAATTCCAGAGGGGAAAAAACTGAGAATCAGAGGAGTTAACTGACTTAATTAAAAGCTATGACAAAATTTGCCTATGGCTGGGTTTCAAATTCTATCTCTAGCCCTCTTCTTCAAAAGGGATATCTTCTCTGAAAAGGAGACATCAAGAATCATTGCTGTCAGATCCTCAGATTCAAAACTAGGTCTAGTTTTACTACAGTGGCAAACAAATTCACCCAATGCTGAGAAACCACAGCAATTTCCTTGGAATAGAGGACATCAACCACTGTAAAGCTACTAGATTTTTCTCATGTGGAAAAAAATCCCATGCAAAGAACCACCACAAAATACTTAAAACTCGGTTTGCCACGTGTATTATGTGCTCAGTTAAACCATTGATCAACACTTTTGCTACTTTTTCTGTGAAACTGCAGAGGAAAACCTACCCTAGATACTGAAAAAGGTATCATTTGAAATTTCATAAATTGTTATGGACTCAGTGCATATCAGGTTCCTGCAACTGCCTTCTGTTTCAACCGCTCTCTTGCAAAGCTTACTTCAAGTCCACAGTCTGCTTACTTAAGCTCAAAAATCAGGGAGCAAATATATAAGACTGAAAAAATGACTGGGTTTCCTTCTGACCAAGAAAGACGGCATATTAATCCAATGAAAGTTTTCACTTTGCAAAATCTAGAGCAAAGATAAGATTATTTTTTTTTTCCCTCCCTCTCTCTCTCTCTCTCTGAGAGCTCTACTTTCAGTTCTTCAATTGAGAAGCGCTGCCCAAAATTCCTTACACAGCACTTGGAATTCCCCCGCACCGTTTGACTACCAATTGAGCAACAGTAGTACTTTTTGTTCTGCGGTGAGCAGGGCTGAGCAGCGAAGCCTCCCTCGGACTTTCCCAGGGGGTGTGGCTCGGCAAGCTGGAATGAATGCCGATTCATTATACAAGTGAAATCTCTACAGCCAATAGGTGCTGGAATTTGAAATGTTTTTTTTTTCTAAAAAAAAAATAAAAATGACAAAACACAGTTTCAATTTTTATACTTCCTACTGCTTTCCTTATATCCTCCATTCACATGTCTGCAAAGAAATACTTGGTGATTCAAAAGGGCTTTTTTAATTAAAAAACCCCACCTCTCCAGAAACTCATATACATATCAGGTAAAATACATATCGAAAGATCCTACAGGAGATATTTTCTCTGTTTTCAACAATTACAACCTTCAACAGAAAAAACTCAAAATTTTCTAAAGAAAGGCCACTGTGGATGGAAAGAACAAATACATCCCTCTCACAGCTACGAGTTAAGCAGCCAAATGCTTTAAAAAATATCCTTCATGCCACACAAGAGACAAAAAAAAAAAAAAGTTATTTTCTGACGTTATACAGGACTTCTCCAGGTTTCTGTCTCTTCTTTCAGGGATGCTCTCGTTCAGCCCAGCCTACTTTTTCCCTGCTGCAAAGGTCCCTCACTGCAACTACTCTGCATAACTGCAGCTTCCCAGAGCTGCTCCTTCTACTTGTGCCCTTATTGACCCTAAAGCTCTGAACTGAAGCTGAGTTCATTGGCTGTGTGGGGTACAGGGGGACCACAGACTGAGCCCTTGCTTTGCCTTCCCTCAACCTGCTCTGGTATTTCAGTATCTTGCACCTTGGTACCTCTGCTCATGGATGGGATCCAAGTCACCAGTACACAAATTGTTCCGATTTGTAACACTGGCCCACAGTCATAAGAAAACGCAAGAGGTCGCAGTCACTGGATATAGTGTTGTCAGCCACAAGGGCCTGTCCAGGCGCTGTTAACCCCTGCAGGACTCATATGGACAGGAGGTGGAGGATTTTAAAACTGTGGCTCTTTGCCCTGGGCAAAAATTATGCATGTTGTCCATTTCCCTAGTAAATCTCTTAGACTGTATCTCTTGGGGTGAAGTTTTGAAGATGTGACTTTTGGAGTGATGTTACCTTCCCAGTACTTATAAAGAACTGCCTGCTCTAGCTGTAACTCCAGTCCTCCTAGCAGTTCAAAATTACATGATCTCCATGCACAGACTAATTACAGTCAGAAAAATTTTACGCCAGTGGATAGGTAGCCCACAAAAGCTCACAGGAAGGTCAGTGCCTCTACAACAGTTACAGTGACACACGTTATGATCAGGCTCTTCTAGGTCAGGGCAGTGACATCTACATGGTGGTTCTATTTTTATGGCTTTTGTAGTATACAGCTGTGTACAATCAGAATGAGAAATACAGTAGAACTTGGACCAGGAAGAATGTGGACTAGGAAGATAAGGGAAATATGTATAAGTAGATATGGAAAGAAGCATCCACAGAACATGACATAGGGACTCAACAAGGCTACAGGTCCACCACACCCAGTGTTCTATAACCACTGTGATCTGCTCCTTAAGCAAAGAATATGTATTTTCCATGTTCTTGGAGTCCTCACTGTCCCACTCTGCCTTCCCAGTTCAGGACAATCTGTGCTGTAGGGAATCCTGAGTCTGAGTTTGCAGCTGCGTGACTGTAAGTCACAGCCATTACCGAACCTTTCCTCCACTGAATGTGAAATGCCCAGAGACTCTCACAATCACATGTAAGAATTTCCTGCTCAAGACTGTGGACACATGTAACCTGTTTAGGAAATCTTTGCACTACAGCTGTACCTCTTAATTTCCAGCACTTGATGCAATACACACAAAGTAACCCAAAAGCCAAGTCCTAAAACCAGCACTGACCCTTGAAAGCAAAGGGCACTGCAAACTCCGTGCCACACAGTCACACACGTGGCAATTACTGGTGAGCCCTGAGGGAAGGCAAGAGCTGGCAAACCCCAGCAGGTAGATGTGGTGGAAGCAGCTGGTGGCCACAGGATGCTGAGTCCAGGGACAGCGAGGTCAGCTTCCCAGAGGCTTCATGTTCCAGGATGTTCCCATGGACATCGCTGTTAAAGCTGGATGAGAAAGTGTATATTGCCTGCCAGCTACAAGGCTTAAGGCAGGATATTGACTTCTGCTATATATACACGGGAATGCAACCTCATCACTCAAAGCATCTGAAGTCCCCTCTTGCCTGGCATTAAAGGCCGTTCAGCACTTCTGACGGGGCAGCCAACGCATAGCAGAGTCAGATTCATAGAAAGGCAATGGGTTGCAAGTCAAGTCTCCTGCCTGATATCTTACTCTGACATGCCACAGGTTATTGATATTACGAAAATACCTGTGAAATTCATAACGTTGTGATACAGGCAGGAGTCTGCTACAGTCTCACCTGGACAGAGTTTTAGCTTACAACATTAAGATTAAAAGGCAACACTTCTTTAAAGCCGTGTTCTTCTGCTTCAGTAACGTGAACCCAGATGCTGTTAAAAAAGGTGCTACATTCGTACTACCTGTTCTAATGTGAGTGCAAAGACCTGCTCATAACTTACCGTTAGTCTTCAAAGGAACAAGTCTCCGAACTTCCATGCACCAGTTGAGCTTCCTCTGGCGCTCCAGCGAAGCCTGGGTGGCCTGGTCAGTCAGGGCCTTCTGAAGCATTTCCCGAAACTGAGGACAAAACTGGCACGTTCTGAACATTTCTATGGTGTATCTGTGCATAGTCCTGAAGTGGTGAATTATTCCACTGGGGGGTTTGACCAGATCTTCAGGCATCCTCTCTCTAATCTTCATGGCTTTGAGCATATTGCTCTGATACAAAGCCTGAGGAAGGATGTGTTGGCCAGCCATGTTTCTAGAAGACCTCTGAAATGAAAAAGGATCCTTTGTTAGTGTCCTTGCATCACAGCACTATCACTTCTGCAGAGACTGAGAAGGCACTTTCAGGGATGGTATTCATGCTGCAGTTTTGTATAAAACGAGCAGAAGGCGGGTGCAGTCCACTGAGCCCTATATAAATGACGATTTTTAAAGCTCATATGCAGCAGCCTCTCTGTATGAATCAGATACAGCCACTGATCAGTTTATTCCAATCATTTACTGTGATCATTTACTGAGATATTAAAGAGAATTTATTTATAACTAAGGAAATTGTATCATTGTTCAAAATAAAAAAAGCATTTAAATCAAAGCAGGGATAAAAGAAGGTAAGATCAAGGGAAGGGAAAATTATCCTGGAAACTTGACTAATTGATAATTGCATAGTGTAATCCCATATGAACTTGTTGAACTTTCAGCATGTTTCAAGCTGTTGTTTTGATAATATGCCAAAAAAAGCAGATAATGACCATTTCAGATTTCCACAGCCTGTACATTCTGAGAAGTGATGCTTGGTACAATTCAAAAAGAGCCCCAAGAATTACATGTCATGCTAGTATCTGTCCCATACTTACAGTAGCCAAAGATGGCAAATGAGGAATTTGTTGCAGAGCAAGTACTCAAACACAGACTTATGTTACTCTTCTTGAGCCTCCTTACGTTTTGTGAGCAGTAGAACTACTGCACAGAGGTGCTTGTGCTGTGTGTGGGGGTGCAGGCCTCAGTGCTGCTATTACTCAGCGCTAAGTCAACATAGCTGAAAAAGCATTTCCACTTGGCTCAAAACCCCCAATATTTTTCCACAGTGGGACATATAATGTTTGCTACCCTGCATCCCTTTCTATAGTATCTCTGGCCTCACGGGCTACAGCAGGAAGAACAAAAAAAACCCCATAACCTCAAACTGCCTACACTCTGAAATACTTGTTCAGAGCAACTTTGTGGCTAGCTAGAGCCAAACATAGGGACCACATCCCTCAGAACTCCCGTGCACTACAGTAACACCACCAACAACCTACTTTTATATGGAAAGACTCCCCATGCTGTCCACGTACATTATTACTCTGCTTAAAGAAAAAGCAAAATATCTCTTAAGACAAAAGAAGGTACGCATGCCTAATAGGTTTTGAATACAGCTTGTCACATTCAGAGAGCCCACCGTGCTGATTAGGAATCTAGGGACAAATACCAAGGCATAAATATATATCAAGTTCTGGATATAGGCCTTGCCAAGTACAGGGAGACAAGAAGCAACTGCAAATTGGTTTACACAACTATTAGGACATTTTCTCATGGAGATGGGAGTCTAGAGGGCCAGAGAGAGGAAGAAGGACTACAACATGATGGAGTGTCTGGGAAGGCACTCCCAGGTCTGTGAAGGCTGAAGATCCCTCTTGCACAGAAGGACTTCAGCACACCCTTTCCTGTAGAGAGCCGTCTCCAGTTCACCCGAACACTTCCATTGGCAATGTCCACCTCCAACTACCCAGACGGAGTGCTGGAAAGGACCCTACCAGAGTAAGAGGGAGCCTCAAACTCCAAGAGCTGCCCTCTGTAACCTCTTGGAGAACCAGCTGATGGAGAGATTCAGTGGACGTCCTGTGAAGCCCTAAATAGGGGCAGGTGAAACATGAGATGCTGCAAAGTCCCCTCTGCTCAGTCACAGCAATGTCATTCACACAGTGTTTCCTCTGCTCCTGCAAAAGCACTAGAGATAGGGCTCAGAGCTGTGTCACATCTTGCAACACATGGAAAAGCTTTCCTTTAGCTAATAAAGATGGCATGCTCTTATTTCCTCACCAATGATGATCAATATACCGAGTTCCATACTTATGTAAGTAGAGTCATTGAGTCAATGGGACTTTTTTACATGAATAAAGACTAATCACATGATTAAGCACTACTGGCATTGACCCTTAAGATGGTTATTTCCAGCCTTAAGTAACAAAAAGTACTGAGTTTACAGAAGCACTCACAGAAACCATATTATTAAATGTTATATTCTACAGCCATATTTTCCCCTCCACACATGGAAATTACTGTCTCTGCTATTCATGGTCATTAAATGTCTATCAGCAAAAGCTGAGCAACTCTTACTTTCCTAAACAATGTGATTAAACAAACAGAACTCACTAGCCACCTAAGCTAGAGATTTAAAGAACAGAAAGCTCAGCTACGATTATTAGTTTATACTGTACTGTGCTTTTCTGTATGATACACTGCTTTAACCTTTTGACATGTAATGACTATGAATTCTCAGAAAAGCACCATTGTAAACAATGATTAAATAGCTATTTGAGGCAGCATCCTTTCTGAACATGTAATCCTGAGGGTGCTGGGCTCAGGAAAGCTGAAAACTGTTCTGAGATCTGCCAGTGGCTTCATGAAGTTATTTTAATTTTCTGTTCTCCGTCTGAAAAACAGCAATAATAAACTCTTTGTAAAGTACTATGACTATGCTGAAATAAACATGCTTAATACGCCTTCAGTGCCCACGGATTTCTATGCCTGGGTCTTTGAGTGCTCGGTACAGAACTTAGCATGTATCACCACTCTTCACCAAGCACATGAGCACTGAGGGTGTTTTGTATCCCGCAGGTCTGGTTTACAGCTCTTAGCTCCCTCACTTACCGACCTGCTGGCAGCAAGTGTATGCAGGGTGGAAACAACAGCC
>NW_009709790.1:814-5602 GCF_000703405.1 Apaloderma vittatum | reverse complement strand
GAGAAGAGGAGGAAAGACAGAGAAAGAGAAGGTAAGGTTTCAGTTGGATCTCAGGTGGCCCTTCCACACGAAGAGGGTGCTCAGGCACTGGGACGCACTCTCCAGGGAAGTCACCGTCCCCGGAGGGGTTTAAGGAGAGGCTGGATGTGGCACTTAGTGCCGTGGTCTGGCCCGTGTGGTGGTGTTGGCTGGACTTGATGATCTCGGAGGTCTTTTCCAGCCTCAACAATTCTGTGATTCTGAGCGCTGACGCGCTTCGACGGCTCGGATGGGGTGACACGTGGCTGCCCTCGGTGGTGGCGGATGTGCCGTTAACTTCGGGATAGGAATCTGGTTTTTCTCACATCTCTAAAACCAGCCCGTACGAATTATTCTGCGAGAAGTTCGGGCTGCGTGTGAGCACTTTCAAAGCGTTTTCAAATAGGTGTTTGTTGATAGAAACCACTAAGAGGTACTTACAGGAAGAAATTACCGCTTAATCTGCTGCTCGTTTATAAACGACGGTTCAGGAGTCCATTAACCACGTTTAGCTTCACTTTGATTTTTTTTTTTCTCAACACACGCACCTCATGCCTTCTCCTAGCGATGTCTGCTCAGCTTCAATGAAATTTCTTTCTGAGAGGGTATTTTGATCTTGGTTTCTTCTCCTTCCTTGCCCTTAAGAACCATAATAAGGAAACCTGCCGGAATTTTCAACCTTTGAGACGAGTTCGGGGTTAACAAGGAACAAAAGTTCAGGGTGCGTCGGGCCCCCAAATTAAAAATAACCCCACCTTACCCAGATTTGAGCCTTCATTAAATGGCAAATGCTGCTACTAAGTAGTGTTATATTAAAATCAAAGTTCACGGTCTGTTTGCTGTTCGTGATACGTAAACCAGCGTTGAGGAAAAAAACCCCTCTGGGCACGCCGCATGCTTCCCCGTATTCCCTACAAGCCGCCCTGGCGAAACATTCTTTTTAAACTCAAGGATCTCTGCATGGGAGAATTAATTTTTTGCCAGGTTCTGAAGAGAAAAATCTCGAGTTTCCTCCATACGACTCGGCGGCGTTACGCCAGATTTCCGCCAAACCGCCTCTATTTGCTTCGCTAAACGTTTCGCCTTGCGCTTAAGGGGGATTTCTGCCGGTTTCCAGCTTAAAAAAATGTTTTTTTCTGAACTATATGAAACATTATGCGGCTCCTCAAGTTGCTTTAATGAGGGGCTTTATTAATTCTCTGGCTGGGGATTGGGCAACAGCCGTTTCCCCGGTTTTTGCCGAACGAAAAAATACCGCGAGGAGCCCCAGTTCAAAGCGGGAGCGAGAAAGGAGACTCTCCAAAATCTCGCTTTGGCATAAGAGACACTTGACTTCCGTTGAGAAAAGATGGATGAATTGTTGTTAAACAGGGCCGGCGGCCTCGCTTCGAAATTACGGAGCGCCGAGATAAAAGGACGGAATGAAAAGATCCGGCTTTTGATCTTATGTTTTATGCATCTTTGCTTATGTTTGATATTCTGGTGAATTATGTTTGTTAACCCCCTGAGAATGAGGTTAAAACCCTCTTTTTTCCCCCTCTCTCAAATGATAGGTAACGTTAAATTATTTTCTCCCTGTGATTTGTTCGTTCCTCGCCCTGGGATCGTAGGTTTGCGTGGCGCGGAATCCTTCGCGCTCTCGAGTTTGATCTCCTTGACCGCTCGTTACGCTAAAGATGCTGTCGGCCGGACCGAACGACAAAATTCCGAGCAGGTAAAAGCAATATCTGGTTTATCCTGACACCTCCGCCCCAACAGCCTCGTCTCTGGCTCAAATCAGCGTAATATTTCTTTTCCCTCTTATCTACGTAGAAATTGGGGGAAAAAAAAACAAACTCCACTCGTGCTTTGATGAGATTTGTAAGAAAATGTGGTTTTTTGGCTTTTAGGGAGGCGTTAGACTTGCCATCAGGTTGAAAAACTCTTATTTCAGCCCTTTTAAAGACTAAAAATCCAACCCAAACTATTGACAAGGGTGCAAGGCAAGAAAAATCGAGCCTGCTTTGATCATTACGATACCCTTCTCTAAAAAAGGCGACGGCGAAGAACTTGTGTTGGTGCCGAAATCAATGAGTCTCCACAAGCCACCTCTGCGACACATGAAAAGACTCCTCTTGGTTTTCAGTTAAATTAAAAATAATAATAATTCTGAGAGTGACTCAAGAGGGAAAAGGTAGAGGAAGGTAGTTATAAATAGATTTTCTTGCTATGAAGAATACCCTCAGACTTGCTTAGGTGAAATGTTGTCTTTTTGGGCATAATTAGTCGTTGATTTTCGATGTAATTAGTTGCTGTTTCAGTCTTAACGGCAGGATGGGGACAGGTGGGACGATTGTTCCGTGGGGTTAACGGAACGGCCTTAAAAAAGTGCGATTTAGTCCAGGCTGCAGAAATACCTCGCTAATTAATTAGCAAGTCCATCGTAATCTTATTTGGCAGTGGAAAGGTTTGACACCAAACCGTTAGCGAAGGTAAAATTTCGCCGCTTCCGAGGGAATCCATCATCTCTGCGGGTGGAAAACTACATGAAATGAATGAGATTTCAGAAGATCTGTTCTTTTT
Source organism: Apaloderma vittatum (assembly GCF_000703405.1). Classification (NCBI taxonomy): domain Eukaryota; kingdom Metazoa; phylum Chordata; class Aves; order Trogoniformes; family Trogonidae; genus Apaloderma; species Apaloderma vittatum. Next base: position 3,022 of record NW_009709790.1, on the reverse strand, counting down.
TGAACCAGTTTGAATCCATTCCTCTGGTTTCTTGCTTTGGTTCTGCAGCGCAATTTGCTTTTCAGAGTTGGACTTGATTTTACAAAGCCCGCTCCGGCCCTGGCTGCAGGGGTGAAGGTAATGCCAGGCCTTGTGGGGGATAAAACCCGCTCCAGGGCCGAGCCATGCCTAAAGTTAGAAGAGATGAGTTAAATTCCTTGGGTTTGTGCTCACCCTGTTGAGTCTCTTCACTCTCTGTCCTCTCTTTCCTTTCTCTTTCTCTTTTTCTTTTCTCTTTCTTTTTCTTTTCTCTTTCTCTTTCTTTTCTCTCTCTTTCTTTTTCTTTTCTTTCTCTTTTTTTTCCTCTCTTTCCTCTCTTTCCTCTCTTTCCTCTCTTTCCTCTCTTTCCTCTCTTTCCTCTCTTTCCTCTCTTTCCTCTCTTTCCTCTCTTTCCTCTCTTTCCTCTCTTTCCTCTCTTTCCTCTCTTTCCTCTCTTTCCTCTCTTTCCTCTCTTTCCTCTCTTTCCTCTCTTTCCTCTCTTTCCTCTCTTTCCTCTCTTTCCTCTCTTTCCTCTCTTTCCTTTCTTTCCTCTCTTTCCTTTCTTTCTTTTCTTTTTCTTTCTTTCTTTTCTTTTTCTCTTTTTCTTTCTCTTTTCTCTCTTTCTTTTCTCTTTCTCTTTCTTTTCTCTTTCTTTTCTCTTTCTCTTTCTTTTCTCTTTCTCTTTCTTTTCTCTTTCTTTTCTCTTTCTTTTCTCTTTCTTTTCTCTTTCTTTTCTCTTTCTTTTCTGTCCTTGTTCTCTTTCTCCTTGTTCTCTTTCTCCTTGTCCTCATTCTCCTTGTTCTCCTTCTCCTCATTCATGTTCTCCTCCTCTTCCTTCTCCCCCTCCTCCTCCTCTTTCTCCTTCTCTCCTCACTATCTTTTTGGGGCAGCTCTAAAACATCCAGCTGCTCTCAGTGAGGCCATCTACTCCAAAAAGACTAAGAAATTCCCGCTCGAGTTTTGCAGGGTCTATTGGCACATTGAAATCCACGTAGATCTTCTCCTTTGCCCGCTGAGGCACGGCTCTTGCCAACCTGGAGTGGCTGAGAGGGTTTTCCGCGCGGTTGGGCTGGGTGTGGAAGCTCAGCAGAGTGGCAGAGAGATAAAAATAATTATAAAAACGCTGACAGGAAGTCAAGGCTTGGAAGGGCAAATACGCTGGCAGAAAAGTTAAAAGAAGGGAGATTTAAAAATTGACAGGCTGAGAGCAGCTAAGTCTGGGAAGCGAATCCATGAAAAATAAATGAACAATAAGCGCATCAAGATAACGAGGGGGAATAAAAAGAAACGCGGGAGGAGGAAGGTTAAAGAGGAGACACAACATCTTCCCTGATTTTTATGACGGTAATTTTGCTTGTCTTACCTGTGTCAAATCCCAGAAATATTGTCAGCTCGAGGCCCAGCGCCGTTGCCTTGCTCTCGTTGGGCGCGACGGAGTGACACGCGCGCTAACGTAAGAATTTGCTTTCTGGGATGCGGTGGCACGAAGGGCTCAGCAAATCTTTGCAAGGCTTAATTTTTGCTCGGGTGATTGCGCCTCGCTCGGCATCTTCTGCCCGGCCTTGCCCAGATTTGATTTGTAAAGAGGCTGAGATCCTCTGAAAACTCGTCGAAACACATAACGTAGCCTCATTAAAACAAGCTGTTCAGATGTGGAAATGAATTTTGCGGTGTTAGTCCCCAGGCTAAATACTCCTCTCCCACATAATAGTGAGAGCGACGGCTTCGGCGGCGGAGTCAATTAGAGACGGACACGCTGATCCCCGGGGGAGCGAAGGCTCGTGGAGCTCCTGAGAAAAGCAGGAGGGCAGCTGTCCTTTGATTAATGGGACACCCCGTGTAATTTTGGGCATCTGGCAGGCAGGCAGGCAGATTGTCCTCGCCACTCCTTAGGGGCTCCGGGGCGACTGCGTAATCTCTTGGTGCCCGGGTCCACTTGCGGGGGGTCGCTGGATTTTTTTTGGTGCCCCTCAGGTCACGAATCCCTTGCTGGTGCGATCGAAAGGGTTGTGGAAAAGATGAATTCCCTGGGTGCGGCTTGTTGGGAGAGTTCCCCATCGGCGTTTCTTTGCCCGGGAGCAAAATACGAGCCTCCAAGGAAGCCGTTCCTCAAGGCACCAACCAACCAAGTCAAGGGAATCAACCAACCAAGTCAAGGGATCGACCAGCCAAGTCAAGGGAAGCAACCAA
>NW_009709790.1:0-601 GCF_000703405.1 Apaloderma vittatum | reverse complement strand
ACCAACCAACCAACTCAAGGGATCAACCAACCAACTCAAGGGACCAACCAACCCAACTCAAGGGATCAACCAACCAACTCTAGGCACCAACCAACCAACTCTAGGCACCAACCAACCAACTCTAGGCACCAACCAACCAACTCTAGGCACCAACCAACCAACTCTAGGCACCAACCAACCAACTCTAGGCACCAACCAACCAACTCTAGGCACCAACCAACCAACTCAAGGCACCAAGCAATCAACTCAAAGGATCGACCAACCAACTCAGGGCACCAACCAAAGTCCACGAGGAGCCCAGATGGGACACAGGTCGTGTTTTGGTATGGGAGCAGTGGGATATTAAATTCCCAGGGGGATGGCCGAGGAATTAGGCCGTTGGCTTTCGTTGTCCCGCTCAGAAGCACTGCTATTCGAGTAGTCACATCGTTCAGGCTTAGAAGGAAATGGCAAGAGCAGTGTTTGGATTTTTTTTGTGGTGGAAAAGAGGTGGAATTAGGTCTTTGCTCATTAAAAAAAGAAAAAAAAGTATATACATTCAACTATAAGTATGTAAATATATTTGTATATACACAAATATTTTATATGTATTTATAGATAT
>NW_009709789.1:42371-51450 GCF_000703405.1 Apaloderma vittatum | reverse complement strand
GGTGAGCCCCGCTCTCGGGGGGTGATGGGCGGTGAGGCTCAACTCTGACTCATCTGACGCTTTCCTCCGGGTGCTCCGCTTCTGTCCGTGTGTGAGTCCTGTCCCTTGCTGGGCTGTGGATCTTTTCTTGGCCCTTGTCTGGGGGGCTTTGACCTGGCAGGAGGGTTGGGGCCACCCTAAGCCAGCCTGTCCCCTGTGATGCAGGGTTGGGGAGTTTCACCTCTGCCCCAGCTTGCAAAAGGGACAGCCAAGCTGCTTCCCCCTGGGTATTTCTGCTGGAAAAGCTTCCTATGGACACCAGTTTGCACCTCCACTGGAAAAGATGTCTGCAGGGACAAAAAAGGACTTTTTGTTACATATGTGCACACATGGAATTTGTACATGAGCTGTCTAAATGCTTCCCCAGTGCTGCAGACCAGGGTGGGCATTTTCAGGAGTGCAATTTGGAAGCAAGCCTTGGTCTGGCTGCTTTGAAAGGGTCAGGAGCGTGTTCAGCACCATAACCTCCAGAACTGAATCCTGGAGGTGCAGCACTGAAGCACTGGAGTCCCCTTATCTTTCAATATCACAGCAATTACTTTACTACCCTACTGAGACAAGTGAGGGCGTTCATGACAGCTGTTTTGTAATGGGAGTTAGTAATCTAACACACACGGCTAGCACTCCTCCAGTCGTGCTTTAACCTGCAGACCTGTTTCAGTAGTTACAATTTGTAAGAGTCCAGGGTACTGATTTATTTTTTTATTATTATTATTTATTTGTAGTGCACAGAAACTCATGGCTACTTTGCCCTTTCAAGATACAGGGTGGCTAGAGAGACGGAGGTGGTTTTGCCCTGCTCTCTCTCTGTTTGTGTATTAAGAGATAAGCACCATATTGTGTTAACAATCAGAAAATATGTGATAAACTGGAGCTATTGGTCCTAGTTGGGACAGAAGCTTTATCTTGGTAGGGTGCCTCGGTAGGGGGAGATCCCTGGCTGGAAAGAGGGCAGATGCTGCCAGTTTCACCTTGCTATTGGAGGTGATGTTTGCTCAGGCTTGCTCTGAACTACCTGGCAGGTGTCCAAATGTAAGGCACCTCTCTGCTGGGTCACTTTAGGTTACTGGTGTTAAACATTGATTGCAGTAAAGGGCTTCAACACATGGGCACGGCACTGTAGCTCAGTGGTATTGTTTGCTGAGCCACAAACTGGACTGTTGGTTCTTTGCATGTGAGCTGGGGTAGTTTAGACTCCTGTGAAAGAGATTTAGGCCAATGCAATCTGTGCTAAAAGCATGTTTGTGGCCTAGGACTGCAGTTCAGGAGTAACAAAAGGAGCAACGTAAATCCTGGCAGCATGCTCCCTCCCAAATTGGTGCACATCTGTGTATTCACTGGGGGCTTTTTGCACAATTGATGTTGAGCTTCACTTCAGTGGTTGCCTGAAACACTCTCTGAAACAAGATGTACTTTTAAAACAAACAAAGCATCCAGTTACAAAAACCCCAAATCGTGCTTTCTTTCATGGAGTGCTGAGATTAAGTGACCCAAGACAGCCTGCCCTCTGGTCCTGCAAGAGCTTGTCCTGGCTAGGTGGGCAGCCAGCCTCCTGTGAAGGGACTTTGTGCTGCTTCATGCAGGATGGAGTCTGTCACACGTATCCCATGATTAATGTTAAGGGGGGTCCTGTGCAGGAGGGAGAAGCCTGGCTCTCAGGAGCTGATTTCCTTAGCACTGAGGAGCTGGTCTGGGCAGAGGAGATGTCATACGGGCAGTGCAGTGTGGGGAAACTGGGAGATGTGAATCAGCCAGCGAGGCAGCCAGTGCTTTAACCTAGGCCTGTCCTAGTCTCAGCCCTGAACTGCTGGCCTGGAGCATGGGGTGCTTTTGGTCTCTGCTGGAGGCACGCATCTCCTTGCAGCCTTCCTGAAATCCTCCACGCTCTTGTGCACCACCAAACACACCTGTGGCAGTGGTGCACAGGTATTTGGGCCAGATGTCCTTTGGGGCTGCCCTCCCCAAGGTCTGTAACACCCCTCTGCCCACAGGCAACAACCCTGGGAAGGATGCAGTGGGCTAGGAATTATTTTCCAATGTGTCTTAAGTGTATAGACTAATATATGCTTGCAGAGCCTGGTTAGACTTCTGTCTTCTCAAGAATCAAACCAGCTCCACCAGCCCTTCTTGACATAACGAAGCCCCCCAGGCCAGCACAGTCCCCGTGATTTCTGCTGAACTGGCACAGTCTGCCCTGGTAATTTGCCAAAAAGGCTGAATACAGATAAAGTAGATACATCCATTAGTTTATTTAAAGTGGTGTGCGTGTTGCCCTCTGAAAATGCAATGTTTACCCTGATGGCTGCAGTGCTAGGTTCATACATGCAGGTGAAATGTTCCTGGACCAAAGTACAGCCCATACAGCCGGCTGCAAGCAGGACTCCAACGCGTCGGTGAACAAACACGTTACGCCAGCGGGTGAGCTGGAGCTGCATTCCTGAGTGTTTTTGCCTGGTGTGAGCGTCCCTGGGAGAGAGGAGCTGCTGGGGGAGCTGCCAAGTGGCCCTTTCTCTTGCTTAAAACAAATGTGTAGTTAGACTTTATCATGTTCAATGCTAATTAACACACAGGGTAAATTCACTTATTTTGGATCTGCCTTTTTTCCTGTACTTGCTACTCATATTTTTGTGCTCAGTCTTGCGTTCACCTCCTTTTCAACCCATTTTGCACCATTTTCCTTTATATTCATGGAAGTGCTGGGTGAGAGGGACCTCAAGAGAGCTCTAGTTTTTTCTCTGAGCTGTTGCCAGGGCTTGTTGGGATCAGCTGTGTCTCGGCCTAGAAATCTCCAAGATCACAGACTCTCAGGCAGCCTTGCTGCATTGCACCAACCCTCCAGGAGAAACGTTTCTGATGTTCAGCCTGACCCTCCCCAGGTGCAGCCCAAGGCCTCTCAGCATGGTCCTGGCAGCACAAGGTGTGGGACTCTGCCCTCCCAACCTTGCCAACACCCTCTGCCTGGTTTTCACCTGTGGAGTAGTTGGAGTGAGGCAGCCTAGTAGGTCTGGGGCTTGCCAGTGAAAATTTTCATCCAAGCAAATACATATTTTTAATAAAAACAAACACTGCATGCTCTTGTTCTTGCTGCTAGCCTGGGTTGGTCCAGAGGTCTGCTCAGTCTCTTCCTCATGGGCAGGAGACTGCAGATATCCTATGGCTTGGAAATGAAACCTGCCCTGAGAGGAAATGCCTTCCTGGTGCCCAGCTGAGAAACCTGAATTTTTCTGTCGTTTTAAAAAACTTTTTTTTTTAAAACAAATGTGACTTATTCACCATTTTAGCTGAAGCTGGAATGGTGAAAGTTGCTGGGAAACAGGGTTTGGATCTGAATGTTTCTTCTCTGAGCTCTAGAGGAGTGGTGGAGTCTTATCTCTCTCCAGTCTCCCTTGGCAACATCTATTTACAGGGCTGCACAAGCTGCTGAAATAGTTACTTCATCCTAGCCTTTTGTTTTGTTACATTGGAAACCAATATTTTGGCCATGTCAGGGCTTGAATTCTTTTGTGGCATGTTTAATCCAGGTTCGATGGCTTGCTCAGGTCCCAGAGGTAGAAAACTGAGTAGAAATAAATACAGGGAAGGAATTGTTGGGATGTAACATAAATTGGGAGGTCCTGAAGTCCCAGCAATTTGGCAGAAAGCCTCTATAATTTTTTTTTGGTAATACGGCTCATGAGACTTTATGAATCTGTGTTTAAAGAAGGAGGTGGTTTCAAAGCCTCTGGTGGTACGGCCAGATTGTTAAAGTTCTCACTGACTGAAGAATTCTGGGTGTCTAGGCACAGCTGGCAGGGGTTAGTCCATCCTGCAGGTTGGGGATCCTCCTGCCTTCTCTGCCTTTCCCTCTGGCTGGTGGCAGCAGCATGGGATAGTCTCCTTCAGCCTGCAGTGATGGGGACCTCACTTGGTGGTGCTGGGCTGTGAGCTGGTTTCTGGAGCCCACATCCCTCTTGCCTCTCTATTTCGTAAGCTACTGGCATCCTCACCCTTACACAGAATCAGGCTGGAGGGAGGCTGCTCCCGTAGGAGTGGTGACCTTGGATTGTGTCTAAAGGTTCACCTCCTGCTGGGTCTCCCACCCATCCCTGTGCCTCTGAGGAGGACTCTGGGTGTCTCTCTTTCCTCCCAGCTGCTCCATCTTGCCTGTTTTGACCGTAAGTTCTCTGGACAAGGAGCTTTTGATGGAGATGGGAGGTTACTGTCCTGTTTGTGCCTGGGGATGCTGTTATTTCAAACAACCAAAGCAGTATTTCTGCTGTAGCTGAGCAGCCTTTGCCCAAGTATGTGTTTGCATGGGAGCCTGGAGGAGAATTTCACTTGTTGCCTTATCAGCCTTATCTGCTTCTCCCCTGAAGCTGAAGCAGTGATGAGTGTTTTCTTCTCATTTATCTGTGTACCTGCCTTAGCGATTGGCCAGAAGAGATGAGGAATACTGTGGATATCTAAACAAATCACTTCCCTCTGATGTGCACGAGTTACCCCAGAATCAATTTTACTGCACTGCACATCAGCCTGGATAGGGCACTGCTGCTCCCGTTGGGAAGCTCAGACCCAAATCTAAGCCGAATCTTTCGGAAAGCTTTTATCTAGGTTTGATTTCTAGCAAAGATAGGCATTATCTGCGCAAAACAAACTGTTTTGCCCTGTAACTGCTGGTGATTGTACAAATGGGAGGCTGTGGCAGGGCTGTCAAAATAGAACCAGACAAAGGGCCAGTTTGCATTTGCTTCCTGGGGCCGGGCTCTGCTGGCCACACTGCAGCCCGGCACCGCTCGGCTGCTCAAACCTGCCTTCGAAGGTACCTTGTTTCTTGTTGCTGCTCTGATGCCTCCCTTGAGCTCCTCACATGCTCCCAGCCCTCATCCCACCCTGCAAGTGGTTATCTTCTGTTCTTTCCTTCTCCTAAGCCCAGACAGCCCCACGAGGCACCATATGGTACCATGGCACAGGACAATTCCTCCTCCTCTTCTTCCTCCTCCCTTCCCGCTCATGTGAAGGGGCTGGGGGAGTCTAAGCCTCACCCTGAGGGGACCCACATCACACTTTCACAGTCGCTCTCTGGTGTTGGCAGCACATTATTGGTAGGGACACTTGGCCTAAATAATACATTAGAAGAGCTGATCTCACTGTGCAGATCATTTTGCTGGCTTTGTAAAGTTAATCAGTTTACATGTTGCCATTAGGTCAGGAAAGCTCCATTTACCTCAAATAATTAATCAAGATCAATTAAACACATGGTAATTGTGAGGAAGAGCAAAAGGCAGAATGACCCTAATTTCTTCCAGCTCTTTATTCTGCTTTGACAACCCAGTGCAAAAGCACATCTTACAGAGCCTGGGCAGTGGAGGAGTAACTTACATTTATGTTTAGTGATGACAGCTCTATCCCGAAGGTTTGACCTAATTACTATGTCTTGTCTCGACTTCTGTCCTAGTGCTAGATGCAGCTGATGAAAACATCCAGTGGTTCCATCAAAATATTAGCGTGGTGAGTTGGCTCTGTTGTGCAAGTGCAAATGAATGTTTTTGTATATCTGTATATTTGTATATTTTTTGGTCAGTGTCTTATCAAATGTATCATCAAAACAAATACTTGTTAGAACTCCTGTAGGATATCTTCTAAGGAAGAAGCTTCTTGAAAATAATTCTATAATGTATTTGATAATAATTAAAATGCTGATAGATGCTACAGAGGACTGAGTTTTTGGCAGTGTCAGATGAGGGAGCAACAGGGCAAACCAGAAAGCAGCATAAATCATCTCCCATAACAGGGAATTGAAATGTCTCTTACACAAGAGAAGTTTACAGAGGCTGAGAGCTTTGGCCACTTTAGCTGATCTTAGAACTGCTTGCTGGTAACTTGCAGTAGTTTAAACACACTGTTTGGGGGCTCTTTACTGCATAAATAAGGAGCACACTGTTTCCCAGAGACACAGCTTTGACAAGCCCTTTGGAGGTGGGGACTGGAGAAACCACGCAGGGTGTTCCTGGAAGGAGCCCGTATCCTTCACTCCGGAGTTACTAAACTTATTTCCCCATTCTGAGAATCTTCAGTGTAAAAGGACCATAAAGAGTTTTAAGAGGACTTTCTTTGGCTCGCTTGTTAGGAATCTCTTCACAGCAAAGTGGCAAACGCCTGCTGCTGGCTGGCTGGCCACCTCCTCCTCCCAGGGCAGGGGAAGGATTAGGTAAAGTGCCCGTGTTTGCAGTCCTCTTAGCTGGTGTAAGAATTACTTTAGTATGATAATCTCTCTCGCCATAACTTCCAGAAAGAGTAACAGCAAGTCCCTGAGCTGTGGTAGACTTGGAGAGTAACATAGACTTGCAAGATACTGTAACATGGGCTTTTTTTTTCAAAATTGGACACTCTTATTCCAAAGAAGCAAAGGCAAATAGTTTCTTGCTCAGAGATTGACAGACTAGACGTGAGTTCTTGCTCTCAAGTGGTCTCTTCCACACCTTTCACTCTCATAGTGTCTGTCTGCTTGTGGTCTGTTGTGATCGCTTTGCTTATTCTTTGTCCTCAGACATGGTATTTTTATATGGATACATCTATAGATAAAACACTAAAAAACATTTTGCACAGTGATAACTCACTCATCTTTTTGCTTCTGACAGGGAAATTGAAGAGGTTTTGTTTGGCTGTAATTCCTAGAGATCAGCATGTTAATGAAGGAGTTGATGAACTTTGGGTTGGATGTTGCAATGTCCTGCAAGCCGTAGTACTTATCTGGATTACTCTGCAGGGGACCTGTGTCCTGTTTGCTCCCCAGGGAGGTTCATAGAGCAGTCTATAAATCCTCAGTAATACACACAATGGATTTTGTTTTAATTTATAACCTACCCCAAGTCGCAGTACTGCTAACTAGTTGTTGATCTGGCTGGGGTCCCAGCTGTACTGACATAACCTGTGTGCAGTGTGCACTGAGCATCTCTCCGGGCAAGTGTCATTCCCCTTCAGCCTAAATCTCCCTACCTGGCAGCTAAGCACAATGGTCTGATATGTCTAAGGTCTAGAAATATTTATGCTATAAGGAATTCTGAGCTAATATGTGGCTGGTGTTCTGGGTTCCTGTGCTCTGCGCTCCAGCAGCTGTCAGGCACCTGGTTTCAGTGTGTTAATATAGAGAGGATTCCAGTTGTGCACGCAGGCAGGCTGCAAACTTTCTGTTAAACAACGTAACTTCCAGCCATCAAAATCATTGACCTAGTTTGTTCAGAGCGGTTGCATTCCTTCTCTTCGATGCTTTTGAGGTTTAGTGATAAGGGAGTGCTTAGCACTGTACCTCAAATTTTGCAGGAGGAAAACTGGCAGCTGTGGGAGCCTTGGGTGCCTGCGAAGAGTTAACTTGCACCACTGGTTGCATGACAGCCCCCAGCTGCCTGTGCCTTCCCCTCCAGCTTTTCTCTCCATTATTTCATCAAAGCAACAGGCATGGTTTTAATTTTCCATGACTTGCTTATGAAATATGATCCTTGCTATAATAAAGAAATGATTTGGTTTGTAATGGATACATAAGAAATCAATTTCCTATTTTTAAATTAGGTGGGGTTAACAATGAAGCAAACAATAAGCAGAGCAATGATGAGAGAAGAAGGATGGGAGAAAGACCCAACAGCCTCCAGACAGGACTGCCTGCACTTGGACATGTTACACTGCATTTTTTTAATAGCTTCACTGAGGCAGTCACAGCTGTAGTGTTTCTTCCAATGTATATTCATTTGCTGCTTGAAAATCATGATGTTGGGAAGATTGCTAAAGATTCATGACTTTCCTTCTTGCCTAGCGATGACATTTAAGGTGCAGCATGATTTCTGTTCCAATTCATGGTTAAAAGAAAGAAACGCCACCATCATAAATGTCTTGGGAACAGATGCCCTCCCTGGCCTTCCCGCTGCGTCTGCAGCAGGGACAGCAGCCAGCAAACACCTTCACCTGCACCAGGAGCTTGGGAGCTGCTCTTCAGCGACTGGAAAAGAAGAAGCTTCCAGCTTCTACTTTCTGAGACTAGAGCTGCTTGTTTGGAGATGCTGCAGCAGTGTGACCTAGTCTTTGGGGAGCTTTCTAGCTGTCATTGCTAGAAACTGTCTGGTCCCCAAGTATCTCATCCCCTTCCCTTATCTTCACCCTGAATCGTGCTGCCAGGGCACCCCAGGCCAGCCAGCTGTCAGCAGCCCCGGGGTCCTGCACGAGACTAATCAGTGCAGTCCTCTTCCTGGCAGCTCTGTGCACTGTATCCCTAGGGTGGTGAACCAAACACAAACCCCTCCATGTTTTCCAGTCCCTTCTACAGTAAATGTTCCCAGGTAATCCTATGCTGGTGTCCCATGTACTCTGCTTGTGTTGACAGAGCTGTCCCTTCACTGAGGTCTGCTGGAGGAGTCCAAGAAGCACAGGGATTAGCATTCAGCCTCTTGAGATGCTCTGTGTGCTCTTTTCCCCTAACTCTCTTGTGATATTCACTTTCTGTGTGGCATGAAGTGGGTACAAGGCTGTCCTGGCTCATGCTGGGGGCCCAGTGCAGGACACAGTTCCTTAGATTTGCAGACACCTCTGAAGGCAGGTTGCCCTTTAGACCTTGGACTGCAGACAGTTGATATGGGCTCCCCTGCCAAGCCGTGCCGAGCATTGCCAGCATGTTTTTGTGTAGCCAACAGATGCGCAATTGCTCCGTTTTCCTATGCACGCACACGGTGCATGCTCTGCTGCACAGGGAGCTCAGGGACCACGGAGGCTGTGGAATTATCTGACTTGAAGGGTGCTGGAGATGGGGAGCTGTGCCTTCACAGTGCTGGGGGTAACAAGCCAGTTGGAGTCTGTCCCCTTCAGCAAATCACCAAATTGCAGTCTGGACTCGCTAGAGCTGCTCTTCTGGTGCCAGCGTCTCCTCCTGGCCCAGCTCCACGCTTGTGCTAAGTGGCTTTGGAGCTGCCCCAGGGGTCTGTCACGGGTTGGAATTAGAGTTGCATTTGGCTGGCTGGTCTGTCTTTCCTTCCTGGATGCTATTGCTTTTTTTAGCTTATCTCAGTTCTGCATGGGT
>NW_009709789.1:22974-42340 GCF_000703405.1 Apaloderma vittatum | reverse complement strand
AGTCCCTGCTGAAGTCTCTAACAAGATTTGTATGGTGGCTTCTTTTTCCTCCAAGCAATCATAATTTGGCCAGAAATAAATGTCTGCAAAAATCTTTTTAAAGTCTCTCCTCCACGTAGGTTTCAGTAGCCTTCTTGAGAGACAAGCCATAAAAACTGATGGGACTTTTCAAAACGGGTGGTGGGACTTCTAGGACTGGGCAGAAGTCCAAACAATTTCTTGTAATCTTCTCCACATAGATCTGTTACTGCTGGGGCAGGTACCAGATGCATTATCACTACTAATCTCCTTCAAGGGTGGAAGGGTGCCTGAGTGTAGATAGCTATGATGAAACAGAGCCAGATTTCTGTCTTTATAGAATAACGATTAGGAAAACTCCACAAAATCCGAGGCCTGCTTCTACTTACTAGTGTCAGAAGGATATTGTGTTTATACTCTGAGACCACCAGTCAACCCACAGTTCTTGAATAACCTCCCTCTTCCTTTTCCAAACTGCTGTCCTAGTTACATTTGTTGCCTTTTTTTTTTTGCTTTTTTTTTGGTGTTTTTTTTTCCCACTTTCTTTTTCCCCCTACTTGGCTATCTCTGGAGCTTCAAGTAACTGTTGGTAGTACCCCAAACTGAGAGGCAAAACCAGACCAAATGTATGAAAACATACCTCAGCAAAGAACCCACAGCTTCTTCTTGTCACTGCTGAAGCCAGTGGGAGTTCTTCCGTCCAGCTCTACTCTTGCTGCCTTGTCACTCCTCATGAACCTGCTATTTAACATGAAAGAAATCCAGTGACTGGATACTGACGGTTTGTCCTTTGTGCTGGAATTTATCTCTGTGTCGCTTGTAAGCAAGACTCTGTTGGCTTCTGAGCCAGCTGAACTGTCATAATTTTGTAGCATTTAGGTTTCACTTTCTTTCCAACCTTGGTTAAATTTAAAGCTGCTATTCATAGCTGCTCTCAGGATCTGGAGCTCCAGAACACCATGGGAAGTTTCTCCTGTGTTCAGGAAGACACAGATAAATATAGTGATGGTTTCCGGTGGGTAAAACGAGGTTCTGTTGTGCTCTTCACCTTCATAGCTGAGATGGCATTGGTATGCACACGCTGTTGCTGTGCCAGCCTCCACCGTGGGACAGGGTCCTCCTAAGATTTTACTGCTTAGATGAGAAGGGGGAAGAGTTCAGACTATTAGTTTAGCTTAAAGCCCCCAAGACTGCACAAAGCAGGGGTTACATCTATTAACTGTGAGCCTAGGAACTGTTTTCCATGGAGGATGAGCTTAGTTTTGTTCTGGAGAACAGTTGTTTATCAGGACCAATTTTCTGGGAAGGACCGTTCCTTGGCCATCTCAACCTGGGAAATGGCATTGTGATGCTTTACAAGAAAAAGAACAAAAACTAGTAACTTTGTTTAAGAACAAAATGAGGAGAAAAAAACCCAGCAATTTTAGAGAGGTGGGTTTTTTTAGATCAATAAAAGACCTTGAGGCTGCATAAAACCAGCACAAAACATTTGATATCTTCCTTTGGGAGGATTAAAACAGATGTTTTCTCTTTTCCAATGGCCAGTATCTGACATTTCCAGAGAAGACGCAAAGAATATTTCTGGGATGTGTGTTAGAAAAAGTTCTGCTCGCAGCTTATCAACTTGAACAAAAGCTGGAGTCAATCTCATAACCTACATCTGGTCACACTTAGACTGGAGAAAAGCCACAGCACGTCCAGTGGAGCCAGTGTAAGGAGGAGCAAAATGAATGCTGAGGTGACCAGTGTCCCTGACGATCATGAATGCAGCGTAAAGCCCTTCACACTGGGTAGAGACAGCTCAGAAGTCTTCTGCACGGCCTCTTACAACAAAGACATCACAACAATGTTTGTCTTTGCAAGGATTACATACAGCCTGAATTTTGCATATTAGTATATGTGGATTTCTGCAATTCGCTCACAAATCCTTCTTTGTTAAAGTTTTGCAGCCAGAAGTTAGATCAGAATGCAGTAAAGGCATACAATAGCAACTCATTTTTTTCTCTCTTCTCTCTTTTTTTCCCCGCTTAGCTGCTTTGCATACAGATTCACAGATGTGGCAGGATGTGTTCTGGAATCTTGGTGACTGGGATTTGCCAGCACCCATTTGACAAATGTGCCCTTTTGTATGGCTGAGGTTAAGCCGCTGCCAGAAATGTCCTTCACAATTGACAATAATCACTACTAATTTGGAATTTAGAGCACTCTGCTTTGCCATTCACAAACAGCATTTCAGTAGTCTTCCAGCCAGGTACATCTCTAGTTACAATAATTGTCTTTCAGTTAGGGAGCTAATTGACTGTACTGTAGCAAATATGGAATAAATCTTGTTACTATGGTAGCCAAGGTTTTTTTGGAAAACGGTATTTCCCAGACCACAAATGCCATTTCTCTGAATTTTACTTCTTTCCCTGAAGATAGCCCTGTCAGTGCAGAATTGTGAGAGATTTGAAGTTTCGCTTTTTCTAGTAAGAGTTCTGCAGTAAGCTGGTTGCTTTTCAGTTTTATTTATTTTGGTTTACTTCACCAACTTCTGTTTTACTTCACCAACTTCACCAAGTTGACAGAATACAAGTGTGTGTCTATCTTGTATCCTCAAGCTAATCACTACGAAGACTGACACCTGAGAAAGAGATTTGAAGGAACAAGATGAAACACAGTCAAAATTTGACCTTGAAACACTAGAAATGAGTCCAAAGGATGGCATTGGGCTTGGAGACTTCTCAACCTGTGCAAGGACTGGTCCAATGTCTGTGTCTGAGCTCTGTCAATTTATTTTCTTCATCAAAAGGGTTGTCAAGCTTTGGAACAGGCTGTCCAGGGAAGTGATCGAGTCGTCATCCCTGGAGATATTTAAAAGATGGGTAGGTGGGGTACCTGGGGACATGGTTTAGTGGTGGAGTTGGCAGTGGTAAGTTAATGGTTGGACTTGATGGTCTTAAAGGTCTTTTCTGAACTAAATGATTCTCTATGCTGAAGGTTTACTCAGTACTGAAGCCAGACTTTTTGCTCAGATAGATAAAGGTCATTTAGGGGAACTGAGGTAACTTTAAGGGAATCGAGCACAGCTTCTCCTGGATGTGGTACATCCATCACCGTGTTGTCTTGTTCAGTGAATCATGGCATGAAGAAGGTACCACCAAGGCTGTATCCTCAATAGCATTAATGGTTAAACTGTGATTTTGATTTTGTCTCCTTTTCAGCCACGGGTACATCCTCAAGTGTTTTAACAAAGTATTTTGTTTCTTGCTTCCCAGAATACCAAGTGCATTTCATAACACAGCTGTTGCGAATGTTATGGCTCTGTACACTTCATGTGTTAGTCTTTCCTGTGCTTCCCCTCTGAATCACATTTAATAGGCCAAGTTTTATATTTCTCTACTAATTTGTTGAAATTTATTGCATTTGTTGCCTTCCCCTTTTTCTTTTGAAAATCAGGGGAACTTCCAAATTTCAATTTAAAAGCATTTTGTTCTAATTCATTTTGTTTTTATGGAGCATAGTATTTGTTGGAGGGAAAGAAGTTGAGATCATAATCTGGCACGGTCGACTACGTTTCTAAATTTTAAACCGCCGCCTTCTCTCTTTTTAAATATTTTCTCTGCCAATACTAAACATTTTGATCATTGAAAATGTAAATTGTACTCCCCATAGATGCTGATGGATTGCGGATATATTTACATACAAAGGAGCTGTTGAATGACTCGCACAAGAAGTTATTTTCTCCTTCTCAGCCTTAACAGTACAGCAGTTTTCCCCCCATTTTCTGTAGTTCTTGGAATGGTTTGCCTGCCCATCAGTCTCTGAGCAGTGTTTGAAAAGGTGCATGTGGTTGAAATGTGTGGAGTGGGAGAACTGCAAATGGTTTTAATATTTTGGTGAGAAGTGCTCGTGATAGCAACTTTCCATGAGTTGTGTTATGTTACATGCAAAGAACACTCGGAGGAGAAGCTTGAGGGCAGCGGCGGTCGAGGGAAGGAAAGTCTGCCAACATCTTGGGGCTGGGAGGACAAAGCACAGGTTTCATCAGGATACAAAAATCCAGTATTTTGGGCTAGGATTTGACTTTCTCAAGGCAGTTTAGCACCTTGTAACACTGGTCTTGCTGGCCTGGATGTGTGCTGTCAGATCGTTATGCCAGCCCACAGCGATGGTACCCGTCTCCTCACTGAGCAGCGTTTTGTGGGGCGAGTGGTGTCTGGTTCTTCCATGTCTGTGTGCCTGCTGGGCTCCGGCCTTTGGCACAGATTTCTCTGGCATGAATTACGAGTTGTTTCTTTTGCGATATTCAGAATACTGAGCCTGGTTGTGTTTGAGAAGACTAAACAACACACTGGTGCTTCTCAGAGAGCTCTGGAAAGCCCCGAGCTTCAGCGCATCTCCTGGGCAGCATTTCAAAATGTGCTTGGAACGTGTTTGCACTGCTCAGGACTGGGATCCTCTCGTGAGGCCCATAAGAACAACTCTGAGACTGTAACAGGCTGTAACACTGATACTAGCATGATAGGTTTTCTTAGATCTCCCTGTTCTTTCTTAGACTTATCCAAATATCGGGTCCCAAACTGTCCTATCAGTTTGAGATTCGCCCAAGCCTTTCATCAACTATTATAGAACCACCTTATAAATAACTTTGTTTTATACATGTGACAGTAGTACTCAAATCTGAAGAGTGTATATAGTAGACTCTCTTGGGTCGCTTTGTCTGACTTAGTTACTGTCCTCCACTCGATTTTTTTTTTATTTAATTTGGAGCCCCCTCAAGAGTACACAGGCCAAAGATGACCCTATAGGTAGACCTGCATCCATGCTGATGTGTTTTTTGACCAACAAAGGGATCAACTGCTGATCATCTCTACAGAGGCTGCACCACACTCCTCTGACTTGTGTTACAGCTTTCCGTTTTCTGTTTTTTGTGTGATTTATTGACTTATGCTGTATTATTTGCTTCAGAATTGATAACGTTTGTGTTAAGTCCCAAGCATGGAGTCAGGGGTTATTTAGAGGCTTTTCAGGTTATGTGACCTCTCCTAGCAAACTTTGAAGGGCATCTGTTGACCAGCCCTGGTACTGTTTGTTTTGCAGGGAAGTGGGGTCTATAAAAAGGCTTGTTACACAAAGTAAGTGATTTTCTTTTTGCTAAGCAAATATTAGCAATACGTTTTGGGAGATCGAGCATTCAAAGTGAAAAAAACAGGATACCTGCCAGGTATATGGGAAGCATGTGAAGGACACCTTTAATTGGGAGAACACGAGATGGTTTCAGTATCTTGAGTCTGCAAGGAAGCCAACACAGGCTCCTACCCCTCTCTTCATTAAACTCTAAGGCAAAAGCCAAGGTGCTGTGCAACAGACACAAATCCTATGACTTTAGCAAACGAGCAAGGTACTGATAAGGGGATTTTTCTAGAAGGTAGTTCATTTTCTGAATGCCCGAAGTAACTAATAATGCCCAGTTATGGAGAGCGTGTCCCTTAGTAGCTGGATGACTGCTCACAGATGTATCATAGTTTTGGGATCATTCCTTTGTCTTGAATAAAAGTTGCAAAGATAGTATATGGCTAAACTGTTTGGCTTAGGAGTAGCAGATCAACATCTAGCTTCCACATGTGGATTTCTGCCTCTGCTGTGGTATTGACAGGAGGTTGAATTTATATGCATGTAGTTTATAAACAGTGAGAATACTGGAAATGAGGTCATATTTTATATAAACATTTATTTCAATATTTTAAAGAACAAGCCATTCAAAACATCTGGAAATCACAGGAACATGAGTCATATATAATAGCAATATCTTAAATATGCATTAGTAATACAAAGTCATCTTTCACTCAGATAAAAGTTACAACTTCATTTTTCTAAAAAACACTTAAGCCGTGAAATATGTTTAGGTAACACATATATACAGCATCTAATTTTCTTTTTTCTTTCCTATAGAGTCTGAGACTGCAGAGGCTTAAACAATGGGCTACACCTTGAAGGCTGGATTGGTTTAGATTGCATGTGCAGAGCTAGGCAAATAATTTACACTCATCGTGGCTATAGGTGCCTGTAAGTGACAGATCAGGGTTTTGACGACCACGTGCACATACATTCCCAGAGCTGCTCACCTATTCACAGCAACTGATGCAGTTATAAACTGTTAGGTCTGGAGTTATTTCTAGAATGCCTCTATCTATATTCCGACTAAACTAAGACGTACTTTCATTATAACCCACGGCCCATCAGTGCTGTTATGCTTCCAGTGATTTGGCAAAATGTGTTTGTCCTGCTTAGTATGTGTGGATTGATAAACAGTTGTGGTTTTGATCAGCTACAACTGCTTTATCCTCATCTCTAAAGCAAGCATTTCCCTTTCTATTTCATAGGGAAGGTCAGCATTAACTTGCACTTCAAAGTACTGTTTGATTTCTTCTACCTCCTTTTCCCAGAACTCTTTGGAGATATCAAACAGTTCAGTCAAGTTGACATCTTCTAAACCCTTCAAGTTCAAAGCAGTGTCAGCAGGGATGTAACCTATGGCAGTTGGCTTGGCAGAGGCTTTCCCATCAATTCTGTTGAACATCCACTCCAGCACACGGGAATTCTCTCCATAGCCAGGCCACAGGAATTTCCCTTGGCTGTCTTTCCGGAACCAGTTAACATGAAAGATCCTTGGTAGTTTTGCAGCTGGACGATGTGCCATGCTGAGCCAGTGGGCCAAGTAGTTGCCAAAGTTGTAGCCAAAGAAAGGTCTCATGGCAAACGGATCGTGCATAATAATTTTGCCTATTTAAAACACAAATGGAGAATGTGAGGAAATAAATGGCATGCTTATTCTAAAGCATGAAGATTCATATCCTCCCAGGATGTAGTACTCATGGTCCCTTAACCATTCTTCCGTACCTGAACTGAAGAGCTTTAAGAAAAAATACGGTTCTTGTCTTTGATGTACAAAAAAAAGTAAAAATTAAACTGATTTTTGTAACCAGTTGAAATTACATTTCTTAAATCTCAGGTCAAGCAGCTTAAATGAAGATCCTAAAGAGCTGGCTTTCATGATTTGTGTATTTATGTTAAGCTCTAGCAGAAAAGAAAATTTAGGTTTATTTATCCCAGACTGTGATAAGAACTCCATACCAAGGCTTCTGGCAATCCCCTGTTTGCACCCTGTTCTGTGTGCTTGCCACCTCGAGGATTATTTTGCTTAATTTGAGTTTTACAGAGAATTTGACTTTTAATTCCAGTACAAATATTTTCTATTGTGAAAACGCATAGGTTGCAAAATGAGCTGCCAAGACTGAAATGTGAAAGAGCAGGGGAGAAGGACAGAGCAGGCAGTCCAGAGAGGATTGCTTTTAATACAGGTAGGCAGATTAAATTTTGATTTACCTTTGTGCTCAGCAGCTGCTGTTGCTTCAGATCTCATAGCTGCTCCTATAAATACTCCATGCTGCCAGTTAAAGGCCTCATACACGAGAGGCACACCTGTAAGGAGTAAAATCACTTCAGTAATTAGATGTCCAGAAAATTTTTTGCTATGTAAGTTATGGTTGAAATCATGTTACTGTGTAATGTATTCTAATTTTTCCTTTTATTTTAAATGAATTAATTTCCTGCCCTCTTACAGCAAAGTTGTTTATATGAACGTTTTCAGAACTGGCTACTGATTACTAAACACACTTATGTTTAGTTGCGCAGTGGGAGATATCTGGAACCTCAGAATCCCTGGCAGATTTTACTGGGGGTAGACTCTGGTCCTGTGGTTACAACATTAGACTCAGACCTGGAGTTGTTTCTATTTCTTTTCCAACTTTAGACAACTTTTAACAGATCAATTTATTTTACTTCATTTTCTGTAAACTGTGTACCGCTGGTTCATTTCTCCAACCGTTTCCCATCTGAACCAGTTAAACTGCAAGCAAATAGAGACAAGCACAGCGATTCCTCACATGTCACTAACCCAGGTTAGTGGGTCTTGATCTCTCTCCAGCTTATTATTATTATTATTATTATTATTATTACTACCTGTTTTGTGTTACCATCTAACAGTTCCGACATTGGAATATCAGTGGCTATAAATGTGTTTGTCAGAGGCTGACATGGACAAGTCAGACTTTTGCAGCTGTGAAAGCAAAACCTGTGTCTGTGCCTAGTTATGTTTCAAGCCTTCCATGGTCACCACTTCAGCTTTGGTACGTGGCTGCTGCATCTCTTACCAGCAGGTCTGCGGCCTCCAAATATGATCCCTTCAATGGGCACGCCTTCGGGGGATTCCCATGCAGGGTCCATGATGGGGCACTGGCTGGCTGGAGTGCAGAACCGTGAGTTGGGATGAGCACAAGTTTCCCCTGTACAGAATATGATGAAAACGTCATAATGGCAGAATTAACTTGACTTCAGCAGAGCAAACCGAGAGAGGCTGTGGAATGGGTGAGGTTACCGGTATCTGGAGTCCAATCCTTGTTCTTCCATGAAGTCAGCGTGACTCCTGGTGGCAACGTCTCATCAATGCCTTCCCAATAGACACCTCCATCGCTGGTTTCTGCTACGTTGGTAAAGATGGTGTTCTTGAATATGGTTTTGATAGCATTGGGGTTTGTTTTAACTGAGGTTCCGGGAGCTACACCAAAAAAGCCATTTTCTGGATTGATTGCCCTTAAGTTGCCTGGAAGTTAAATGACAAAATAAAAGCAAATCAAACTGTTTCAACTCTATCCAAAATTTGAATTAGGTGTCTTGCTGCACCTAAAAGCAACCTGGACTGTAAACCAATCCAATTTCATTTCCATACCTTGTTCATCAAATTTCATCCAGGCAATATCATCACCCACACACTCAATTTTCCATCCTGGCAGGCTTGGGTTCATCATGGCCAAGTTAGTTTTTCCGCATGCACTGGGGAATGCTGCAGCAAAATACTTTTTTTTACCCTCTGGATTGGTAATGCCCAGGATCTATTGAAAAATTAATGTGACTGTTAAACACAGGTTGTTTTCTTGCGCTTTTCACTTTGAAGATTGTTTCCCAGCAAGTGGTAATGATATAATATTTAATCATGCAAATTTGTTCCTACAGGAGAAACACCAACCAATATAGTTGACAAATAACTCAATCTGCACTTTTCTTTCACTTAAAATATCTGTAACAAGTTTTGGGTTTTTTTTTAAATGTCAGGTATGTATATAATTCACTTATTTTATTGAATAAGGATACAGACTGTGTACAACTGTATTCCTCAGCCGAGAGAGGAAAAATAACAGGCAATATTCTTTTGGCTGTATTACTGGAGTGAAGTGAAAGCACTTCATGTACGGAAACTTCTGCTCTTCTCAGAGTCCATAGATATAGGCAATATTCTTTTGGCTGTATTACTGGAGTGTAGTGAAAGGACTTCATGTATGGAAACTTTTGCTCTTCTCAGAGTCCATAGATATGTTTTTTGGAAAATGTTCTCTTATGCCCTAGAAACTCTTTTTTTTCAGTGGTAGTAGAATGTTTAAATGACAGCAGAAAGTAAAGGCAGGAAGGGTACAAAGCAGAATTCTCTTAGAAAATCCAGTATTTGGAGATTTCTGAGTGTATAGTTCTCTTTCTAAAATGAAAGACAGTTTTCAAAATTTGCGTTAATCTTTCCTATCAGACTTACAGGGCCAATGTGGATGCCCAAGGATGATGTTTAGGCTCTGCTCAAGTATGTGGGGCTGCCTATCAGTAGCCACTGTTAGAAGTTCCAAATCTTTCTTGTTTCTGATTTTACACGTAGTATTTTGAGATGTTTGGTACTTAACCTTGCAAGCAGTTTCCTATTTCTCATAAGCCTGCCATGTGATAAATTCATATCTAATGTTACAGCACTATCTGCATGAGACTAATTTCATTGATAGCAAGATGTGATGTATTTATGTTGAGATAATTTAGGGTTTAATGGCTATTCAAACACACATGATTTACTAGCTCTTACCAGCATGTGCTCAGCTAGCCAGCCCTCCTCTTTGGCAATTCTGCTGGCAATTCTGAGAGCAAAGCATTTTTTCCCCAGTAAGGAGTTTCCTCCGTAACCGCTGCCAAATGAAATGATCTCTCTGCGATCCGGGAGATGGGCAATCAGCGTTAACTCTGGGTTGCACGGCCAGTTGTTGATTAATGGTTCTGCAGAACAGAATGTTGTACTTGTGAATGCAGCAATTTCCATGCTGGATCGCACTGTTTTTTCATCAGCTTTGAGCATCTGACAGGAACCCGTACCAGATGCTTTAAAGCAAAACCCCTGATACGTACTAGCCATAATAATCTCCTTTCTGTGAAACTCTCATTGATATTTAATTCCTTTGAGTTCTGAACCTAGTGCTGTTGCACAAACCACCGTTGTCTTCTGTGGTGAGTTCTTCCCATGTGCCGAGAACATGCAGTCAGCCCCGTAAGATGCCCCTGGGAATTTCCAGGGGTCTCAGTTCTTAATATCTCTTACCTTTTAGTGGTAGCGGACACCCAACCGAGTGAAGGCACTTTACAAACTCTCCATCACTCAGGGCTTTCAAAGCAGCTGTTCCCATCCGTGTCATGATCCTCATGCTGGCCACTACATAGGGCGAGTCTGTCAGCTCAATCCCAATCTTGGACAAAGGAGACCCAATGGGCCCCATGCTGAAGGGGATGACGTACATTGTGCGTCCTGAAAAACAAGGAGTAGCAAGATGTGGCAAAGAGCAAAACAAGGGACTTTTGAAAGTCTTTATCGCACAGGGAGGTTTTGTTTCTCACTCCTTTAAAAGCTGTCTGTCTTAAGGATGTTTCTAGCGATGTTTAAAGAGCTGTGGCATTTTTTTGTCTGGTTATCATAGAATCATAGAACAATTCAGGTTGGAAAAGACCCTTGGGATCATCGAGTCCAACCATTGACCCTACACTACAAGTTCACCCCTAAACCACATCTAAGCGACACTTGAACACATCCAGGGAAGGCGACTCAACTCCCTCCCTAGGCAGTCTGTTCCAGTGGCTGACCACTCTTTCTGTGAAGAATTTCTTCCTAATGTCCTTGAAGAATTTCTTCCTAATGTCCAGCCTAAACCTGCCCTGTTGCAACTTGCAACCATTCCCCCTGGTTCTGTCCCTAATTCCCTGTGAGAAGAGACCAGCCCCAACCTCTCTACAATGTCCTTTCAAGTAATTGTAGAGCATGATGAGATCCCCCCTCAGCCTCCTCTTCGTTAAACTGAGCAGACCCAGCTCCCTCAATCGCTCCTCACAAGGTCTGTTCTCCAGGCCCTTCCCCAGCTTTGTTGCCCTCCTCTGCACTCGCTCCAGCACCTCAAGATCTCTCCTATACTGAGGTGACCAAAACTTAACACAACACTCAAGATGCAGCCTCACCAGTGCTGAGCACAGAGGGACAATCACCTCCCTTCTTCTGCTGGTCATGTAGCAAGAAGTTTTATCTTAAATGCTGGAAGCATCTGTTCAGACAAATTATCTAGCCAGTAGTAAAGGTGGGTGGAGGCCAAGTTCTCTGTTGGTGTAAAACACTGAACCTGAAATTATTGCTGAGAGCGGGGGTTCTCCATTCTCACTCTATTTCCTGTCTGCTGCTTAGTTGCTATGTGACTTGAAGAAAATGACTTGAATTTTTCTATTTTAATTTGCCCCTTTTTATGAAGAGAATAATGCTGGAAAGACACTGAGGACTATCCTTGCACAGGCGTTAGGCTCTATGGTAAAGACCTGGATGAAACCAACCAAGTGACTAATATAAGTGGTATAAATCTAAACCTTCAGCTAAAATCTGTCTTTAAAGAAAGATTATAGTAATTAGTAGTAGTAACTCTCTGCAATTCTGGAAGTTCAGTGTCAACTGATACTTTTCTTGCCTACCTTGCATGCAGCCTGGGAACCTGGTATTGAAGGCTTTTTCAAAATCTTCTTCAGACATCCAGCGACCCAGCTGGCTAGTCCCAGTTTTAGGGATCGGCGTGGTATCTCTCTGTTCTTGGGTGATGATAACGGTTTTGCTCTCAATTCTTGCCACGTCTCTTGGATCAGTGAGAGCCAACCAGCTGTGTTTCACCAAAAATCAGGAAATTAGACTTTAATTATCAATATAGCACTTTTTACTCTTCTGTGAGACTGGTTTAGCACAAAAGGGTACAATGATTTGTAAGGCTAAACCACAGAGATGGTATAACAGACAATCTCAAAAATCTGTCAGATAAATTGTCTCGTACAAATTGCTTCAAGACTTTTCAGTATGAATAATAAATAATATGGCCTAGGAAATTCTGGTTACACATTAATACTCCTTTGCCTCTTATCTCAGTCTCTGTTGCTAACTTCCAAGGAAAAGTTAATCTTGTTTAATCCTCATTTTCATCAGTGTGAAGTTGTTTTGCATGGGGACCACAAAATGATGCCTCAAGCAAAGTGGATGCCAAGCAAGTACTTTAAGTGTTGCTGTAAGTGCCTGTGGAATCGGAATCCAGCTTAGTGGATTGGCATGGTCCTTTAAGTTAGAGGCATCATGAAAAAAATACTGAGAAAAACCGCAATCATAAAGAGTGAAGGATTTTATTAAAGTGGATTCTTCTTCCCCTCTAAAGAATTTTTGCCATCTATTTACAATAGAGAGAATTGTTTTACATTTTCACCTCTGTGCATAGAAATTTTCCATGAGTATAAAAATGTTCTAGCTGGGCTGTCATAACCATCATCACTACAGCTAAGCATATAATTAACAATGAATAATTTATCTGGTGAATCTTGCCCTTTTCTCTCCCAAATAGTCTGCAAACAGATTGCCAAATTCCTCCACTTAGTTATTCAGAAGTCTTTGCAGTTTTCTTCCATGGTCAGCACGTAATTCCTGAGTATGTACTTGTTGTTAATATTCTCCTTTCATGTTGAGTTAGTTGGGAGAGATGATGAAATGCTTGAAAAAAGTATTTGCTGCATACATTATAGTCAAAGCTCATCGGCATGATATGAATAATGCCTGTACTGAATAATATTTGAACACCCACAGAGCTATTTGAATGCCACAAAAAGTATTTGATGAATAAACTAATTGACTAAAATAGTAGAATTCTTCAAAATATGTATTTGTTAACCAATATTTAGCCATTGCTAATGATTAGTTACATGTCTCATGACATTATTTCAGTTCCCTGATATAACTAATCAATAGAGACAATGCACAGTTGATAGCCCAATTGAATAATATGCTTTATGTTAAGTTTTAGAGGAAAAGGTTTGCTCTTCCTGAGTATTTCACCTATGTAAGCTGCAGTGCCAAAATGTTAATGGAAAACAAATGTTGAAGGGTTATAAGCAGTTCTAAAAGTAAACAGGATCGAAAATGTATATCATAGTTCTGAGATGATACTTGA
Organism: Apaloderma vittatum; assembly: GCF_000703405.1. Lineage (NCBI taxonomy): Eukaryota > Metazoa > Chordata > Aves > Trogoniformes > Trogonidae > Apaloderma > Apaloderma vittatum. Next base: position 28,964 of record NW_009709789.1, on the reverse strand, counting down.
CTTCCTTCAGGGCACTCACCAGTTTTCATACTTGCTCAGCTTCTTGATCATGCCTTGTTCTACCATGATGTCCAGAATTTTTTTGTTTTCTTCTTCGGAGCCATCACAGATATGAATGCTCTCAGGCTGGCACAGCTTGGCATTACTTTCAATGAAATCTCTTGCATCTGGAGGCAGGCTCTGCAAATCCCCCTGGACAACCTTGGGCATGACATTTACCTCGGCTTTCAACTGTGGGGGCATTACTGAACCCGCAGTGGATCGTGTTGATGGCTTTGCAATACTGATTACAATCTAAAATCAAATATATTGGGTATGTTAGCGTACTATGATATTCTAATAAATATCAATAAGCCTTCCTGAAAATATATAACACAAAGGTAGAATTTGTAATAGACTTGATCATGTGCTTCTGTTTTAAATTCAGTATAGAGAACCTAGATCACTGGTAATTTTAAGCTGGAAAAAATAGAGGCCATTCTACTTACCGCCTTTATAAGACTGAGGTGGATGTCAGAGAGGATTCTGCTGTCCCTTTCAGCTGATCCCGTTTCACTTGCTTGGGAGTATTCTTGCGATCCACGCTTTGCAAGGAAGCATCCTCCTTCCTTAAATATTTTTCGTGATGTCCATCCCACTAGGTGAGGTGAGAGAGGCTTGTCCTTGACGTCACCACTGGATGTGCCTTGGGACATTGCCACTGACACTGTCATCATGCAGAGTTGTCAACAAAGCAGCCCTGACGAGGTAATAATTTAACAGGTTTGATTAATGAATGCTGAAAGCGGTGATTCTTAGCCCCTGGGTTTGCTGTTTTGAAGCAGTTTGACAATTTAGCAGTTTAACCAAACTTGGATCCAATTTGACTTTGAAGCTAAAAGCATCATAACTTCTCGGTGTGTGGGAAAGGTTGAGTACAAAGAGTATCTGGAAGTGGGAACACGGGGTCATCCGGGCAATGCGCAGTTGGCACATCTGGTAGGCAGATCCTTGCTAGATGGCTGTGAAGTGGAGGCTCGTCCAAGGTGTGTTTACCCACCTTGGGAACATTGCTTGATCTGAGGATAAAGTTCAACAGTGAGCACTGACAGGCTTGAATAACCACTGCAGAATGCCTGCCTGGAGGCCTTGTTTTTGTCCCGGCAATTCTGAACAAAAACCCCAAGCAATTTAAATCTAAATGTTGGGGTTTTCTTAGTGCAGGAAGAGAAAATTTTCCTTATGGCTTGATTTAGGGTTTTGCAAACTCGACAATTGTTTTCTATCGCTGCAAGCTCAGAAGAGACAGATCAGTAACTGTCTCAGTAATTAACTGCCTCCTCCAAATGCTATGTTTTATTTTACTGGGAGTCCTCTGGGGGTCATAAAATATTAACTCGTCTTTAAATTAGTACTCAAAGCAAGGGTGCAAAACTGCTCAGGAATGTAGCCACACTCTTTATGTGTGAAGTGCATTGCATGCATATGTGTATATCCAGACATGTACACATCTGTACCTGTTGTGGCAATATGTGATACCAACAGCCACTACTACTCTTAGAATTCTGAGGGTGAGAGTGTGACTTCAGGCATTTTGAGGTCTTGCCTCTAACTGTTCCTGCCTACTGCTCTGTCTCTCAGCAATTTGCCTTCCCCTACTCCATTTTAGACCACCACGCTCATATAGAAAGCTTGATCGTCACATCCACTTGTCCATGCAGTGTGGGTGTGTGAAGACTGAAGTACTTCAGACAAATAAAGCTGTAGAAATAACCCTGCTGCCATTTTATCTCACTCTGCTTACACGTAGTCCTAGCAAAGCATCTGGGGCCTGGATGATGTGAGGCTTTCATGCCAACCTGTCAGTTTTCATATTGATGGGGCTTCCACCAGGCACCTGAGATATTGCCAACAGTAATTTGCAGAACAGGAAATCTGTGAATCCCAGCTAAGATTCAGGGAGTTCTCTAAAGCAACGATACCGATGTGAGTATCCTCCGTGAAGGATGTTCATAACCCACCACCCACTCAGGCTTGTGCAGTCAACGAGACTTTTCCAGCAAGGCTTCCGCTGAGGCAACCAGCAGGGATTTGCAAGCCCTGAAAAAGCCAGGTCTGGTGGAAAAGCACAGATCAGGATTGCAGCTTGCCTTCCTGCTCTTGCAAGTCTAAAATACTACGTAGCTGAATCTCATGCTGCCGGAACACTTCCCCTGGGACTGGATCCTCTATCTCTCCTGCAAAGCTTTTTATTATGTTTTGTAAACGCAAAGGGAATAGTGAAGTAAGAGGGGTTGTCCTTGATACGCTGCAAGGCCAAACATTCCTGAAAAGGAAAACAAAAATCTGGTAGGATAAGAGGTGCTAAAGACTGCTCCAGATGGGGCTCTGCCATAAGGAAAGGTATAATCAAAGACAATTTAATAATGATAGCAGTGGTGTTTCTTTGGAGTCCACCCACTGTGTTTCTGGGGGAGCTGATCAGAAATATTTTGGCCGACTGTTTTCCTTTTAAAATATATCATTAAGCACTTCATTAAATTTGAAGAAAGTGGGGTGTAATATTCAGTAATATTGAGCAGAGCTCTTTTTAAGTGAAGTACAAAAATACCGAGTCCTTCCTCTTGGCCAGATAAGTCATTATATGTAGAAATAACAACTGAGTGTGAAACAGCGATGCTTCAGCTGTCAGAAGAAGACAGTGGACCAGAAAATGATCATATTGCAGCACAAGTAAAGTCAGAACAAAAGCTTAAAATTGACAGTGTAAGACAGCAGTATTAGTCCTAGTGCCTCTTCAGTTTTGAGTGGAGGAAAAAAATCCCCAAACCCAGAGCATTAGTTTCTGCCAATTAAATTATAGTCAGGCAGGTGTTGTGCAAATTTTCTCACACTGCAATCCTAACCTCCCACAATCTTGCTATACAAACTGTGGGCTTCTCTTGAGAAGACACTAAATATGCCAAATTGGTGGCACTGTGTTATGAACATATGTCCATTAAAAATCACATTAAGGATTCCAAATGTTTTTCATTTGTGATGGCAGCAGGGCTTGAGTGCAGATGTCCACTGGGAATTCTAGACACTTAAGTATCAAATTACTTGTATTTAGGTAACACCTCCCATCAGAGGATCTCAGAGCATATCACAAACACACAGTAAGCCTCAAGCCCCTATATAAAACACGCATAGTGTTTGGAGCAATGAAATAACTGGAGGATATGCAAATCAGGGCCAAGATTTTTTTTCCAAGAATCTTCTCATTTAGAGATACCTCACAGAAGGCACTAAAGGTTTCATCTGAAGATAGTGAAGTCTCATAATTCAAAGTGTCTCCCACAAAAATACCCTGGGAGTAGTTTCTCCAGTGGCTCAGTTCCAGTGGTCCTGAGGTATTCACCCAACACCCGTGTGTACTGTCTTTTGCCATGTTTGCTGGAAGGTGTCACTAGTGAGAAACATAGGAGGCGGTATGGGGGCAATGTAAGGTCTTTTAAAAAAATGATTGTCTTGAATATAACATTTATTTTCCATTTAAATGAGATTTTTTTTTAATAGTAACTATATTATAATACTCATCTAATAGCTGATAAAATTTCTTAGGATTAAAATTTTTTTCGTACTTTTTCTCTGTGCTACTTGACACTTGAATGTGATGCTCATCAGGTGTCTTCTTGGAAGCTGTCAAATTATTTAAATGAGTGTGAATCTGACATTTTGAGATGATAGTGTTCAACAAGTGCACTGAAAAGAGTGTTTTCAGGGTGTTTGCTTTGATGGACACTATTCAGGCTGTTTGAAACAGGGTTTTTGAGCAGTTTGGCTTTTACTGACTTGCTGGAATTCAGTGTGATAAACGTAAAGATTCTTAGATGCTCAGAAAATGTGTCATAAGAAAGCTTAACTCATCACTACCAATTGAGGTGCAACAACGTACTCTCAATGAGATCTGAAAGTTGTTAATGGCAGATAATAATACTCAGAAATTCTACTTCCCTCCCATTGCTAATTATCCTACAAATTGTCACCTCCAAAGAGTTTGTCACTTGAGTATTTTTTTATAAAGTTGTAGCTTTTTCAAAAGATTCTCTGAGTTATTCTACTAATGGAAGAATATTGCTCCTTGACTGCTGTTTTTGCTGTGATATTGTGCTCAGCTGATACTGAGCATCCTGCAGTTGCTGTTGGACGGAATGCGGCACTAGCACAGGTCCAAGGGCAGCACTCACAAACGTACAATTCCCGGAGACAGAGCAGGGACTGCTCCCTCAGTTTCCAGAAGAAAACATGAACTGTGCAAATTGCCTGCAGTTGCAAAACAGTCTATGACTGAGCCAAGTGTTTATTCCAGAATCTGCACAGCCCTATGTGATGTTTCCACCTCACAGCCCCTTTTCTTAGGGGCAGTTCTTCAGCACTGACCCAGCCGCAGGAGGTCTGGGGGCTCTGGGCACACGTCCTGCACGTTCCTCTCCTCGTGTGCCACATGAACCGTGAGACTGAGCATCTGTGACCCAGCAGAACAGGTAACAGCAAACTGGGAGCACAGTGCTTCCCTTCTTGCCTCCCTTCCTTCAACCCCAAACGATACAGCGTTTGTCTTGGACAGATTGTAAGTTTTAACATTTGTGGATCACTGATGTAACCTCTTTGCGTGTCTTCAAGTGGCTTGTTCTGATGGCATAGGAATAAGAAAGTGGAGAAAAAACCCCAAACCACAGATTTATTTTGATGTGACTGCACTTTCATTAGCCTGTCCAGCATTTTCATCTTGACAACAGACATGCTAAAACTTCTCAAAACAAATGGAAGTAAATCTCACCAGAGGGGAAAAATGCAGTAGTGCTTGTTTATGGTCTCTGATGAAGGTCACCAGCCTTTGATGCTTAGTTTAGTATCAGCTTCTGTGATCAATCTTGGGCTGTATTTTAAGGAAAGTCCTGGCTGTGCCACCGCCCATGCCAAGGCTGACATTATACCACAAGCAGACGGGTTTCTTGCTTCTTACTCTTCTGCTTTGGCAGAGAAACTATTTACTCTTCTTAGTTCTCTTTTCCATCTTCTCCTCTAAGTAAAAAAATCTGGAAGTTTTCTAATATGGTATTGTAGCACATCCATGTGTTTTTTTGTGGAGGATACTAGAGGTTTAATTCCTTCCTGTCACATTAGTGACCCTTCTCAGAGACACAAGGTGTTTATAGTTTGGACTCTGATTTTGCACCTGAATCTCAGGTGGGAGATGGCAGCCCACATGCAGAGCAGCAAGCGGCTCCCCATTATTGCTGTTTGCTCAGTTAGTGACTCTGAGCAGATGTTATTCACTGTTCGTCATTCTCTCTCACCTCTAGAGATGGGATTGATTAATGTAATCTTAACCCTGGTAAGCAGCCATTCTTTTGGAGCTCTTTCTTGAGTTGTTACTAATCTGAGGACTCTTCCCCATCAGAACACTGTCCTCTCTTTTGTAAAACCAGTATCAGAGATCAGTGTGAATACGTGAGTAAAGGGCTCTGTAGCCACTAATATCTGAGCAGTGGCCACGTATCTGTAACCCTCTCAAGTGTGAGCGCAGGAGGTCTTCTCATCTGCTGCACAAGGTCTAATAAGAACATGGAGAGTTTGGGCCCACTGAGACTTCAACAACTGACTTTTCCTTAGCCAGAGCAAGGTTCATAAGAACATGACTAGGATTTTTTTTTGTGGTTACTTCATGTTTTGGCTGGATGCACAGCAGAACCACATCGAGGAAAGAAGGGGACAAACTGTACTGAGCAGAGTGGAAAACAGCCTGAGGTTGTGTGTTTCCCTTCACCTGTGCAGCATCTGCTCTGCTCAGTCACATAAAGCCCAGATGGCACCGAGATTCAGCTTTGCAAATAAAAATGGTAACCCTCGCTGCAGCGAAAGCTGTTTACCACGGAGGTGTGTGTTTGCAGCTGTCAAGGCTCCCTGCTTCCTGCCTGTGGAGGGGGAAATGACAAACCCTCGCGCAGAGGTTTAAGCAGCAGGAG
>NW_009709789.1:0-22940 GCF_000703405.1 Apaloderma vittatum | reverse complement strand
CTGCTGATAACTAGGGTCCTGCCAGCTGTGCCCTTTTACAGAGACTTCACCTCCTCAGGCCTTAAGGAATGACATGGCAGCAGCTTTTAAAATTTAAACTTGTCTGTTTTTTTCTAGGATGAGATAACTCCGGCTCCTCTTGCTCCTTCTTCTTGCTCCTTCCTTTTGCTTGCTGTTCATTATTTCTCTGCAATCCTTCGCTTGTTAGCCGCACTCTATTGTCGAGTATCATTTCAGGGTTGCACAGCTCTGTCTACTTGACTGGCAATGTATGTTTTCTCTCTAAGCACTTCCACATAATTTTGTCTCTCTTGTAATTTTTATCTCTCATTACATGCAGCATGATCTGCTGGATCCAGTTCCGTATGACCTTCATGAGATCACTTCATTAAAGCAGCGTGGATTTCCCATCTGACTTTGGGCATATAATTCTATGTCCCCAAGACTTTATCATCTCCACAGGAAGAGGTTTGGGAGGTTGTAATGCAAATTTCTCTCTGCACTTGTGTATTCTTCCTAGTTGGGTTGATACTTCCTGGCCAGAGCAGTTTAAAACCTAATAAAACCTCTTCCTATCTCTACCTCAGTGCCACGGATAGTCCCTACTGGGTCTTCTCTATGTTATTATAATGCAAATAGTGTGTTCTTATTTTAAACTAAAAACATTTACTATAATCTGTCTTCTCCTTTGATAGAAACACAAAAGAACCAACTTGGGCTGAACCGTGTTTTCTTTTTCAGGTGACATTTGTTCTGTATTTTTTTCCCAGGAAAATAGCTTTGATGAATATTTCAAGGATTTTGTAACACTGAAAGCGACAACACCAGGATAGAGAAGCTGATTGTGCAGGAAGAAAAGCCAGGCTACATCTGAAGGTCAGAAGGCAAACGTGCCTATGTCGAGCACTACATACCTTTGCTTCTTGAACCTGATGGTTGTAGGAAAATCAACGTTACAAAAACCCCCAGTTACCTCTGTAATAGATCCTGTGTTTACTGGGAAACGTTTATGTAAGTCATAACAGGTCAGATGGAATCCTACACACTGTACACATTTCTGATAGGAAGAAGGCAATATGGGTGTACCCTAAGGGGATTTTTTTCAGTGTAAAATCATCTTGGTTTTGACGGTAAAAATGGTTCCTACCAGACAGTGCCACAAGTATGATTATTGCTAGAAGCTCAGTAAAGAGGTCAAGGATTGAGCTGGGCCCCTGAGATCATACTTTTTTCTTATGCTTTTAGCAAGACAGTATTCTGACTCTGCTGTAGAAGTTTCCATTGACCGACCATCTCTATCTGTCTCCAAATTTACTGCATACGAATATGGTTACTTCAAGAGGAGCCTCTTACACATGATCTTAAACTAGTACGTACCAACAAGTAGTAACCAACTTGCATTCTGCAAGTAAAATAAAACGAGCAACCCACTTGTTAACCTTCTAGGGCTCAGGCATTTGCATTGCAATAACACTAAAACAGTACCTGGCTATTTTGGGTGAAGCAGAATGCTCTGCTCAGGAGATCTTGCTGATTAAGACAACAAAAGGAGGGTATGAATGACAGATCAAGGGACTGTAAGTTTGTAGAGGCAGCTTTGAACCGTGTAATAACCATTATTCACAAAACAAGTCACTTAGCTACTCTCATTTGCTTTCTAGGCACTTCCTCATCATGCTGTTTAAAAAGATCGAGGACTATAAAGCTGACTTTGTTTACTTTTCTAGGAGCATAAAAGATGTATGGCTATGCCTACTGCCCCATATTTCTGTTACCAGTTCCTAAAGGACAGGCATGAGGCTCTCTGGTTTTGGTCTTGAAGTGGAGATTCGTCACTGTAGCAGTGAGGGAGACTAAGATTTAAAGAATCTCTGCGAATAAATATCAAGGACTAAATCACATGCTGGCAGTAAAGTTACACTAGCATACATGTCTTTAAATATGCCCTTAAATTTTGTAGCCTATTCTTGATTTCTTTGGATTTTTGAATTTAGCAGCCTGATTCAGGCTCCTCAGAAACTTCAGTGCCCATGCTCATTTGTGATTTGAACTGGAAAAAAGTTGCACTGGAAGCCACCACTCTTCTGAACCTACTAACCAACTCCTTTCTGCTGATTTAGCAAGGTTTAATGTGCACTTGCATATCCACGTGGAAGTAGAATTTGAACTCCTTTGAGCTGTGCATCCCGCTCATTGATTTATTAGGACAATGATTTAATAGTCTCACTCTCCTAGTGATCCTATTATCTTCCAAGGAATGGTGCCTGTTTAGCTGCACACAAAGAGCTCTTCTCAGAACTGTTTTCCCAATTAAAGATTAACAAAGCAATAAAAGCAAAGCAACATGGGCACCCTTGGAGTTTGTTTCTTACATCAGTTGGGTTAAACCTTTACTATATTTTCTCACTGTGTATCTTCGCTTTGTGTTTGGCAATCAAATTCTGCACAGCTCCAGCACATTTCCTCCAGTTTAGTCAAAACAAGGGGAAAACTTTCTGCCTTTTAAACTTAACTCTCTGACCCTTGCATAAACGGCAGCAGAAACCTTTACTAATTAAGGGGAGTTGTCTTTAAAACTTTCTTTGCTATTCTGGAAAAACAGTGGAAGTCACTGAGGTGTAGTTAACTGTATAACCATGCTAAGGTCTTTTGAAATGGAAGAAATAATATGCTTATCTAGTAAACATACTTCTTCTAAACAGACCCGGGCACGCGGATCTGTTGTTTGCCACAAGCAGCAAATGGTGCATTACTGGATGGCAGAATTGTTTCTAAATATATCGTGATGTTAGATGAAACAGTTAATAGATAAATTGCAATTATGGTTAATATTTTTTAGACCACTTTCCTCACTTGTGTCTGAGCAATCAATCATCCCTGGTACATTCAGTTCCAATAAACTTATGTTAAATAATTCCCCTTTTATATGTTCCACATCTGTATGCTATTAGGCCCTGTTTCTTTGTCATGCTATATAATTATAATAATTAACAGTACCGAGCAGGATTTTAAAAGCATAGGCAATACTTAAAAGCATTGAGTCCTTTAACTTTATAGAAGTTGCTTGGGTTCTTCTACAAGATCTTTCCATGCTCCCGTCTTCTCTTTGCTTTGGGGAATAAGTAAAGAAACAAGTATAACTGTATATTTTGAAGTTCTGGGTCTGAGGTCTGACTAGCTTTTATATAACCGTGGAGATGGGGACCAGAGAATTGTGTTCTTTTGGGTAGACAAGAAGTACAAGTCAGATCTGAATCCTAAATGATGTCTGCTAGAATAAACTGCAACTCTCATCTCAGAACCAGATGTCTGAGGGAAAAACAAAAAAGAAAAAAACCCCTAAAATATTTTAATAATACTATTCTTTCCAAGTGATCAGTATCTTTTCTGAAATTCAGACTGTATAATTTCTCCTGAGAATTTTTCAGGCCAGCACTGAAGCACAAAGTTAATTCTGAATCTGCAACTTTCAGTTGCTTGGAACAGCATCCAAAAGAATACAACTTCATTATTTTTTAAACTTAGTCATTAGCTGACATGCTTTAATTTTTTTTAATTAAGGTTTTTTGTGGTCTCTGAAGTAGCACTTCACCCATGTGAAAGCGGGATGCTAAAAGAACAAGCACCAGAGAGTACAGCAAAAAGATTTCAACCATTTCGAAACTGCAGCTTCATAAACTGAACAATTTATAAAGGAGCCACAGGAACTGGAAGATTGTAAGTATACTCGCTTTCTCTGAAATGGGTGATGGTGTGCAGGAGGTTATCTCCTGCTGTCATTATTAGGAGGGGTGATATTTCACTGCAAAACAGGTGATGAAGGTCGGAATTGTCCCTGGTGTAAGAGCAAAAGTAAAGGCGTATATGTTTTCAGAGCGGTGTTAAGGCACATCGATACCACTATGACAGGTGCAGTGTGAATACGACATATACTTGGAAACAAAAGTGAGACATCGGAGGAAAGTGAAAATGGAAAACTTTCCAGATGCCAGGTGGAAAATGATATTAAAGCTGTCAAAATAAGTCACAGCAAAGACTGGGTTTTCTCGTAGACTAACAGGAGTCATGTTCTGGAGAAGAACGGAGTTTTCAACTACAAGACGGGATTTCGTAAATGAAACAATTATGAGCATTGGAGGTTATACTGGGGCTTATTTGTTCGACTCTTCTCCTTTGGTCTCTTCCTTTATTCCTTTTTTCCCTTTTCCTTCCCCCCTCCCCCCTTCAAGTGCAATGTAACAGTCTTGATTTACTCTGAGATTTGTGGACAGGTCAAAAATGTGTAAATAAATCACATAGTTATTGCTTCACATAGTTATCTATTCTGGGCCCAATTCCAAACCCATTTAAATCCCTGTCCATCCTTCTGTTGGTATCAGAGGATTGTAGTTTAGGACCTATGAGGATGATGGAGGCACAAAGCACACATGTTAAAGGCTGGTTATACCTCTGCAGCCATCCAAAGGGATTTTCTAAAGCACAGGAAGGGGATGAAACTGAAGACTCTGTGCTAGCTTCAAGGTCCAATGCTTTATGTTACGTGGTAACGGAACTTTGCAAAAGTCAGCTCCATCTAACAAGCGTCCTAAATATTATAAAAGACCTTATTCAGATTTAAAACTAACAATCTGAACAGATAATTCAATATTTTACTCATCACGAAAGTCAGCTGTGCTGTTTATACTCCGATTAAATCATAGATCAGAGCAAAGTTCACTGTGTTTCCTTAGTGCAGCCAAAGATAGAATTTACTTTGCTGATTTAGGGTTTTAGTTGTTCATGCATCCACTTTCATGCACTGGTGGATTCTTATCAGCAATCTATCTGCGATTTTGTGGCTGAATTTTGTTTCTCTATATAACATTACTTTAGCACAAGAGAATGTGCCTACATTAAATTTCTTATATTCCTTATAAAATACTACTGACAAACAACTATTCATACTGAGTACGTTTACGCCCTCAAATACAATTGTGACTTAAAAAATAAAAAAGGTCCTCTGTTATTTTTGCGATAAGATTTTTCATGCAGATTTGTTAGAAAGAAACAGACCTGGTAGAGGAGCGGGTAGAAGCTTGATTGCAGTTAGAGACAGCTGATGCAGAAGTGGTAACTGGAGATTGTAGACACAATAGACCATAACGGCCATTATGGAGCTGTTAACGTCTATTGTGTCAAAATGTAATTAGAAAGCGATTGAGTTTATAGATTGCTGATCCCAGTGTTTCCTTTAAATTCAACAAAAATGAACTGCTAGTCTGCATTTGAGTTATAAATCCTTGAAAATATCAATTTATAATGGAAATAATGACAAACCTTCCACTGTAGCTGCATGGATGATGCTGGTATTAATAATGCAGAAGTACAAGGCAGGATAGCTGTTGGATGCTGATGGTTGTTCAAGTGTAGAAAAACTCATTAAAACGACCTAAAGGAGGATATATTATTATGACAACTCCTTTTCCTCAGTGCCCTTCAACTATCATAATTGCACGGTGTACGTAGCAGCTTGAAAAGATTCAGAAATGTGCAAGAAGTATAATGTCTGGCTACAGTCACCAGCAGCATAATTATATGAATATATTGTGTATTCTGCATCCTGTTCTTTGGTTTTGAGAGCCCACAGATTCTGTAGGTGATGAATAATGTGGTATCTAACTGAAATATCAGCCCTAAATTGCTGGAATACATATTCAAACCCAAATAATTGCTTTGGATTTGTGTTGATTCCAAGTAACATAATAGCTATGACTAATTTGCAGTTATGAAATGTGGTAAAAGAAAAAGGAATGTATAGTACTTTTGCATTTAGGATTCTGCAGATTTGTGGATAGGAGTTGTTGTCAAATGTACTTATGAGAGTTACGGGAACTTTCTGTCTCTAAGGTTAAAGCCCAGTAAGCTCTACAATTTAAAATCAGGTTTGTCCTGAGATTCATTTTTCAAGACATGAAGGCTTTAATTTTTCATTCTTACAACTTGCTGCAGTGGCCTTGCCAATGTACTTCTCGTGGATACATGCTTTGCAGCAATCAGAATCATTGGCTTTTCCAATAGTGCCGTATGGCACCTGCTATCTCAGGAACCCAAAACACAGAAATATTCATAAAGTCCCTGACCAATTCAGTGGAAAAGGTCCCTGGGTCTCCAGCAGTGTTAACTGCAGTCAGAACCACACCGTGTAATATTGGCTTTGTGCAACACACCACCTCGTCTGACGGAATAGCACAGCAGCATTTGCTTCTATTTTGTGCTAAGGATATTTCATAAATGCTAGTTTTAATGGGTTACTTACACAGGCAAGAAAAGCCACAAATTGGTTAGGGATTTTGTTTAAACTTCCATACATGGTTTAGCAAGATCTGGACCATGCTGGGCTGTAGTCACTTTGCAGTGCACTGTACTTTGCAATGCACTCAACTAATATTTAGAGATAAAGCTCCTAATCCATCCTTTGCACTAGCGTATAATGGAGTATTAATAGTAAGTGGGCCTTATAAACTGTTCGACAGTTAGAAATTGCTAGTCTAGAAGGGTACACAAGATTAAATGTTAAGTCTCTCAAATCGTAGAAGTTTACCTCAAAGACATTTTTACAATGCCTTTGGAGAACTCTTAAGTCTAAAACTTCTTGTTCTTGTTGAATAACCAATCCCAGCCTAAAGTATAGTGTAACGATACTTATATATCGCTTTGCTGCCTCTGCAAATGCACTTCAGCCAATTTTGTGAAATACTTCAGCTCCCGGCGCAAGCGATGCTGCGGCTGGAGCAGTCAGCCAGCTCTTCAGAAGCACTCCAGCGACAGGGCACCCCGGCTCGAGTGTTTCCGTGAGGGAAACGTGCGAAGGACTTCAAATGTTTTGCAAGCAGGGAAACCGATCGAGCTCAGCCCTGTGGTCTCCAGCCAAGTGGGAGCAGAAGGTTAAGGGCCTGCAATTAAGACCAAGAGGTCTTCATCTAGGGACTCGAGCGTGACAAAATGGCAGGCTGCTTTTCCTGCAGGCAGTGTGTCTGAAGGCAGAGCAAGAGGACTTGGAGGGAGCCAGCCTGATGACCGCCCTGCTGCAGAAGGAGGTGGCGGCGGTGTCTGGGGTGATTGTGCTGCAGCCGGCGGCGCAGCAAGGGCAGGGTGTGCTGCCCAGTATGTCGCCAGGCATGGCTCTAAGTGTGTGGGAAGATATCTCTGGTTTTTATGGTTTAGGGCTGATGGAGATCAATGTTTTGCAAGAAGAAGGGCGAGCAAAGTGTTCAGAGGAAAGCGAGCCAACAGAGGAACCACCAGCCATGCTACCGACGGAGGTACACGCTCTGGATGTGGTGGAGCTGGCGATGCCTGAGCGGTTGGCTTGTACTGTCACTCCCATTCGGTTCTGAGTTCAATGTTATCTTTTCTAGGTGTTTGAATCTATTGAACTGAAGTACCTAATCCTTTGTATGTCACATCCCGCGTTTTAAAAGGCAAACTAAAGATTTAGACTTTCTAGATGACGGACCTGTTGAAATTCAGACAAGTTTTTAATTCAGTTCAGCAGCTTGGTGCTGTTTGGTTTGACAGCCTAGATCTCTTAAGAAGCATTAGACAAGTTCCCTTCTTGTGCTTTAGTACAACACTGCAGTTGTTGTTAGAGCTGGATGTGTAACATGGTCTCATTTGAAATGCATTTCATTAAGAGACTATGCAAACATTGGTATTTATCCTGTGCTAGTTAATGGGTTTATAATATCTATTTTCTTTTTTTTTTTTTAGAACTCTAGGTAATTTCTGAATTATGGTTATATTTAAGTCTGTCTAATGCTGAAAGTATCACAACCTTGTTGATTGGTGTAAGACAAAGAAAACGTTATGACTGGGCTGCAACAGTCCTATGTTTGGTAAAAAAATTGAGAGCATACTTTCTTGTGATTTTCTTAAGAAAAGTAAATGTACTGAATTTAAAATATTTGTAAAAAAGGATACAAGTTTCTGTGTTCATAATGCTGTAATCTTAAAATGACGCTCTGAATTTTTATGTAAAATTTGAGCCCTAGCTCTTAAAAATTTAGTAATTGTTCACTTCCCAGTTAGGCTGTTCTATGTTAAATGCAAATTTTTTTGTTGCAGTTTCATCCATCACGTTTAAGGCTGACAATCAAAATTAATTAGTAGCTTACATATTGTTGATAGCTCAGTTGTTTTCCCACTAGCAACTACCTTTGATTTGAGGAGTTGTAAAATGTTTTCTTTTTTAAATAGATTGGCCAAGATACTGATGCCATTACATTTGAAAATAAAGTCCAGCAACTGACCCCATCCGAAGAGGAGGGAGGTAAGGAACACTCACTCTCGGGGAAACAGAGACAGAGCTGTAAAGGCAGTGATGATTTGCCAGACTCATGCGATGATGGTAGAGAGCAGAAATATGTAACTCCATCAGAACAAACAGTTGTAAGAAATGCTAAGAATCTAAAATTTCAGGTTTGTGCTCCACATTGGAAAAAAGGTGAAAAATTGTTAAAGTTCATAGTTAATTTTTAGAAATTATATGCTGTTAAATTGTGAAGAGAGATTGAAATTTTATGTTAAATATTCACAGTGTTAATTGTTAAGTTTAAACATTCTGTGGATGTTTGGGTGAAAGAATAATACCCTTCATCCCGAATCGATAAAATATGCATGTTCAGGCTGATGTCATATGTGTTGTATTCAGAAAAGATATTTTGGGTTGCATTTAGAAATTAATGGTCTTTTAAACAGTGTGTGGTATTTGAAACCTCCAGGGAGATTTCAAGATAAGTATTGTATAAATGCCTTTGAATAAACCTAGTGGTATACATCGTTTTTCTTAGTTCCCTCGTTCAGCTTCATACAGTTCTTTTGGGGAGTTTATGGGTGAATGTAGAATGGTTCCAACTTGCTGGCAAGTATCAATGCCCATCAGCAAGGTATCTCCCAGAAACCTAACTAAATGTAACAGAAAATGGCTGATTTTGAAGATTTTAGGAATGTAAAATGTGTTGCAGAAGGACTAACTTAGAGGAAAGTGGATAAGCAACTGTTTCCCTAGAAACTGTGTGTGTGTACTTTAAAAGTTGGATAATGTGTGATGTGGAAGAGTCTATAAACACCTGTGTCATAGTATCTGGTTATTAAGGTATCTTGGCTGAGGTAGTTTCAAGTATGGATGGATATTGTATAGATTGTTAATGTGTCTTGTTTTTGTTACTGCTTTTATAGGAAACACATCTGAGCAGCTTTAACAGAGCTAACAATGTTCTTTTGTGTGGGCACGAATCTACAATGAATAAATAGCAGTAAAGTGTTTTTGTTTGCTGTTACTGAAGTGAAGTGTTAGCTGCACATCGCTGTGTTGCAGAAAGCATTGTATAAAATACATTTTTGTCTCAGCATGAAAATCATTGCAGAGAGTGCACTTGGGAGCCGAGGCAACTGTTCTGGAAAAGATCTTCAAATATCACATATTTGCCAATTCACAGTTTTAAATTTTCTTAAAAACTGAAAGTGTTGTACATTTACTCTTATCTTGTTAAACCCAAAAGAAATTCATTACTGCTGTGCCATGAACTTGGAAATGTTATGTAATCCAGAGAACATAACTTTATTCCATGACTTCTTCAAGGAGCTGAGCTTTACTTTTTTTTTTCACCTCTCAAATTCAACTAATAATTTTAATGAGGCTTTTACACCATGAGGTTTTTCACATACATTTTATGGATTCTGAACTACCAGAAAGCTGAGAATAGCTTAACCTGCCACTTCCAAAACTTTGACCCAGCTTACTTATTATTAATTGTGTAGATGTCATCAGGAAGTGTGTTGCACACATTGTAAATGCCTTGATGAGCCATGTCTTAATGATGCCATCAAGAGGAGGAGTTTTATCCTGTCTTGGAGGTGAGAGCTAGGCTAGGAGTAAAGTTTCCTGGAGTTAGGTTCTAAACTGTATCAGAAACACGTGGTACCTTTTTTGGGCAAATCACTTAAGTATTAAATAGATACAATAATTTCCATCTGACTGCCTGATTTTTTTTTAATATATTTTGAAGTCCTTTTATGTAGAAGTATTAAGTAGTTTTACCCAAAGTAGAGGAGCTATATTGAAATCAGTACTATTTTTTTTCAGAAGTCAAGTCATTATTTTGTGGCTCGTATGATCTGAATGTGTCTTTTTGTCCTCACAGGCAAAAAAAGCATTTTTCAGCTGTGGTTTGTGCACATTCGCCTCACTCAGAATATCAAGTCTTAATCATCATATGAAAACTCACTCTAATGAGAAACACAACGTGTGTCACCTCTGCCTTAAAGCTTTTCATACAGCTACTCTCCTGCATAACCATGTGAATGTGCATACAGGTATCTAACATATGAATTTACTTAATTTTGCATGTTGTCTGCAAAATCTAATGAACAGGCAAATTATTTGGTCTTAGACCTGTATTCTGTGATCATTTTGTGCTCAGAAGTTTCTCTGATTTCATTTGGAGTTCCACGCAGAAAGGACATGGTCTGTAGTTAGTATCTCTCTGTGTATATATTCATTTATTTTGTTAAGTACCATTCTAAAAATTTTCATGAACTGACTTAACCTATGTCTTATTCTACACACATAATATATCTTTTGTGACATTTTCCTTTTACTATACAACTGTATGAATCAAATTGCATATATATATATAAACATACGTGATGTTTAAAATAAACCTAGGGTATACATTTATTGTAGATAAAAACTCAAAAGCCTCTGAAAAACTTCTATTAAAAATTTTCGTGTGTTGATTTAAGGCAGACAAATCATACCATCGTGTCATTAAATAAAACTCTAAGAAATGATATATTGTATATTCTTCTAGGGACCGGACCCTACAAATGCAGTGACTGTGACATGGCATTTGTGACCAGTGGTGAGCTCTCACGACACAGACGTTAGAAACACACTTTAGAAAAACCTTTCAAGTTCAGTGTGTAAATACTCCAGTGTAGAAGTAAGTATACCCGTACTGAAACTTCTGGGAGGGTTACAGGCTAAAATTTTAATGTGCTGTCAAGTTAATGCATTTTTGCACAGATTTTTAACCTGGAGAAGTTTCTGCTGAATCGGGACCTACGTGTGCATATATGGTGCTGGCTGTGGCAGGGTTGGTTACGGTCAGATTTCTCTGGGAGAGCCACTCGATACCTTGCAGAGAGAGCTGCCGATGTCAAGCTACAATACCAATCCTTGGCTCCTGACGCGGATGTGTATCTACCTCCTGAGCTGGGAGGAACGGCCAAGCTTGTGGCTGCTGTAACACTGCAGTACTGCCAAAGAGGACTGGAGAGACTCTAAAGACAGGGAGATTTGCTGGATCCCAGGAACTGGTGACCCACGTACACCGGCCTCGAATCAAAGGCCACCAGGCTCCGCTAGTGGCCTTGGACCGCACTGACGGGTTGAACTTCTGTGCTGTGTTGCTGCAGTATTACTGCGAGAGCTGACTGCCAGAACCTTTTAGGGACACTCACTTCATTTGTATGTGCATCTTTTCATCCCCATTGCCCCTCGAAAATGGAAGAAATCATGTGAATTCCTTGAATCTTTACTTTGTCCATGTAGTAATACTTGTAAGAGTTGCTTCAAATTTGTATTTATACAAGTATTCACCGCTTAAAAACTAGTTGAATTTTAAGGGCATTTGCTTTTTTATGATGCTGAAATGGCTGTTAAACAATGTCTTCAGGTGAATTTGATCCCACAAAGGCATACTTGGTCCTCCTTTATAATTCATTCTGTATTCTGTAGGACGAGACTGGCTAATGTCTAAAATGAAGCTCGTTTGGTTTTCTTACAGCATTGAAATTTTATTAATCCAGAAATAAAGTTAGATACTGCCTAAGGGTTCACTTGGAAAAAAACCAAACTTTCAGTCATGCACCTATGACTTAATCACAGTCATCTATGATCGAATATCCACTAAACTGTGACAGTTATTCAATATCTGAATTTTTAGTGTGCTGCGTTCAGATCTAAAGTTGTAAAGAAGCCTAATTTTATTCCATGTGCTTTATTAATTAGACTTTGGAGAGCTTGAATCCTTAGAAACCTTGTCAGTTTATATGAAAGTATCCTTTTCTTCCCCTTGTTTCAGTAAGGAAGTGTTCAGTACTGCTGCTGTTGCAGAACTCGTAAGAATTACTATTGCTCTAATTCTTACCTGAATGAGGAGAGCTGAAGGAGCCCCATACATAGGATTTGACTTTCCTACAGCAAAGACTGGCAATCGTCATGTTTAATTTTATTTAAGTGAATAGTGTTGTAGATTTGAATGAATCTAGCAGTAATGAGTATGTTTACCAATGGAGGAATTAAACCTCAGGTAACGCGTCGTTTTAGCTTGCATACCTACAAGATTTATGTAGAAAATAAGAACAGTATAAAAAGATAGAATGAATTAAACTTTTTCAATGAAAGTGCTTCACTGGGACTCGAGGGTGAATAAGGGCTTTGATTAATGAGTTTGGTCTTTCATGTTATTTTCCTGAGTATTTTCAAAGAATTTTATGTTTGGCATATCCAAGTAGCCTGAAGGCGGTAGGTATCCTGTTCAACTGATTCTAAAATTCCGGCAAGTAGCCTGAAGGCGGTAGGTATCCTGTTCAGCTGATTCTAAAATTCCAGATTTTTTGTTCTTACTAGAAATTATCTCTTTTTGTTTACATTGAAGCTAAACATGGAAGTGAGAGCATTTGGTGAAAGAGTACAGAAATTTTACCCGAAACCAACCACATTAAACTGCTTGTACAGGGAAAAAGGCAGGAGGGGGAGGAGAGCGCAAATTCTAGGGTGGATGCAATGTTTAAAATTGCGATAGATGTACTTTGTAAAATGGCTTATATTTTAATTTAGTATGTCTCTAATGTAAATGCTACTGCAGAAAATGTCTGATTTCTACACTAGGCAAGCAAAATGAAGCGACATATTTGCTCACATACAAGAGAGCACCCATATGCCTGCGACGTTTGCAGTTACGCCAGCATAGGCGCACATAAACTGAAAAGGCACGTGGTAACTCACTCAGGTAGGACTCTGAGGTAATGATCCAGTCTATGTCCTTAGGCTCTTAAAATTCACAGGGATAGAGTGATCTAATTTCAGACTCTAAATTAGCACTTTTTCATTTGTGATTTTGAGTAAAAATGTGTCTCAAAACCATGTTGTCTTTAAAGTTTCTGGATTTGGCTATTGGAAGTCTAGCTTGTACAGTGCTAGTAGTTAATCTTACTGTTCTTCCTAAACTTTTTTATATTAGAGAAGTGATTAATTTATGTGGGCCTTTTTTTCTATGGATCAAGTTGTCACTTCTTATTTCTTAATTAGTTAATTTTATATGGAGATGTTAACTTCCCTTGCACATTGGAGGATGATGCTTATTTTTTGCACATGAAATACGCAAGACATAGTAGAAGATAATTAAAATAATTCCTGATTAATAGTTTAGAATTATATTAATGGCTTTATGCCTTTGGCAACCGGACTTGCCTATCCCGCATCGGCCTTTTTAGCTGTCAGTGCGCTTGTAGCAAGTGTGGGTAGAGCCCTTCCCATATCTTCGTTCGCGAAGCCCAGCCATGATGAATGGCTTTATGCTTCATCAGTTGGGCTTGCAGATTCTGGGAGCCAGGTTTTTGCATTATTATGGGCTTTGTAAACTTCTTTAGCCTTTTGTGCGTGGTCAACCAATAGTAACATTTTGGTTGGTCTGGAGACTTGCTGTTAGAGCATGGATATTGAGATCTGTGGGAATTTTGCATTTTTATAGAACAAGTAGAATTTCTAAGCATTAATCTTTTAAAATTGTGGGGGTTTATAGCTGAAAAACTGTATGAATGCTATGTTTGCTGAGCCAAATTCATTCAGAGTGGTAGCATGAAAATCCACGTGTTACAGAAGCATGGAGAAACTGTGCCGAAGTACCAGTGTCCACACCGTAGTACCTTTTTTGCATGAAAAAGTGACTTGGGTGAGTTTAAGGGAAAAAAACAAAATTAAATGTAGAGATAATTAGAGGTGAAATGTCTAATTTTCACTGCTTACAATGATGTCAAGTAAATTATATATGACTTTATATCATTACAGGATATTTTTATGGAGAATGTATTCATTGTTTTACAGGTAAGTTTCTCCTGCAAGGAGATGTGGTGACATCTTGTGGTGGGTGTTTTAATTTGTTTAAAATGCAAGGTAGCAAATGTAACTTATTTTTTTTTCCTGGTACCTGTGACCTCCTGTTTTTCATTAAGAAGATACCTCACAAAAGTATATGTCCAGGTTGTATTGAAACGTGGTTTTTTCAGAGCCACAGAAAATGGATCTGTATAAAGCCATTTCAATTCTCACATTCTGTTTCTCAGCTCTAATTAAAATGTGTATGTGTCTAGCTCTATGAAGAACTGAAATAGATTGAATATTTAGTATACATAGGTTTTTGCATATATCAAGTCAGCTTTTACCTCTTAATCTAAAATTGCACTGTGTGTTTCTTTGCTGAGTGCATTGTCCTTGTAATTTAAAGAAATATATGTAATTACATTAGTTAAAGAGCAAGTTAAATTTTAAATTTGTCTTCATCAGTCCAGTGGACAATGGTTTTACTACGCTTCAAGCAATTAAAACTCTTAGAATTCTAAATACTAGTATGTCAATATCAAAGATTAATTTGGGGCTATAGAACACTCATAAAACATGGAAGGTGTTATAACAGACTCAAATCTTGCTTAGCTACTTGGTTTGGGTTTTTTTTTTTCCCAGAATGCAAAAAACCCAAACCACTGCATTCATCTCATACTATATGCAGATAATGGAATTTTTAGTTTGGCCATCAGCATCGAACAGTACTGATATAGGCATTAGTAGTGACAATATAAATGAAAATTATAGTTGCAACTGAAAATATGAATTAAAGTTTTTCCTTGCACAAACTACAGTTCTTGAAATACAAGCCATCATGATTTTCTGGGAATTTGATTTTTTTTTTTTAAATACTTTTTCTTGGAAGAGTACTTACTTTTAAGTACCATTAAAGTTATCCCTATCTGTACATTTCATATGTAAATTCATCCTCTTTTCTGGGAAGAAAATATTTTTGTATAGATGAAAGTTTTATAAATAAAGCAGTGCTTTAGAAATACAGCATATTTATTAGTTTTGAGGCAATATAGCTGACCAGTGCCAACAAAAATGTATGAAAAAGCTATATTAGAGAAGTATTAAGACATATAAAGATGCCTTTAGCATCTGTTTATATTTTGAAATAAAGATCCCATTGAAGTCTATTAAGTATTTGGAGGTGGAAGTGGGATTGTTATTTACATGTACGGAAGATCTTTGTGCATTTTCGCAGTTTTCATTTTAATATATTAAATGCTACTTTGGGTAGCATTTTCAAATAATTTTTTGTGTATGGATAAAAACAGGTAGTTACTGGAATTTTTGAAAGGATTTGATAATGATTTCCAATGAAGTCAGTAAAACTTAGACTCGTAACTGCTTAATTTCTCTGGAAAGTTACAACATCTTGCTGCAACTTCAGTTATCTTAAACTAATTTGAAAAATTCCCTATTTGGTGATTCTCTGCCAACTGCAGAGAACACTGAAATTTTTTTTTCTGTGTTTTCCTCTACAATGTAAACATTACTCAGGGCCATGCACAGTCTAACTCCTGTTCAAAATAGTGGAAATCAAAAATTTACCATTAAAGTTAATTGCTTTTAACAACTGTTCAGGTGCCCACTTGCAAAATCTGCATTCCTACATGGCAAGGTATGGCATGTTAGCAGGTATTTAAATTCACTGAAAAATTACTGCTTTTTCAGTAGATAATTTGACAAGGTAGGGTCGACTTTGGGGTTATATTTACCTTAAGAAGATAGTCTGCAATCTAACTAAAATAATGCAGTTATATTTATTTGCAAGGAAAACCAGTTCACAAAAAAGTAGTACAATTGAAGTCTGGTGCTAAGTCTGAGGCTATTTTGGTGATAAATCTTCATGTGCAGGTACATGAACTGTGTAGAAGTGCAAAGCAAGATCAATCACTGTTGGTGACACTGTGATGAGAACCAAATATAGTATTTGTGCTTTAAACGTTGTTTTCAGCAGTGTCACAGAAGAAATTCAGTCTGAACTGAAATTTTATTTCAAAAAATACGTTTAGGATGTCGTTGCTGTAGCCTTGCTGTGTGGACACGTACCATCGCTTCACTCCAGTTATTTTTGTGCTGACCTTGGTAAGCACAGGAGGGAAACCTCCGACCTTCTCCAAGCCGGTGGGCAGCAGCCCAGTGTGTTCTCCAGCATCTGCTGCAGGGGAGGACAGTTACAAAGTCTGTACAATATCCCTGTGCCTGCGTTTTTTTGAACCCGTGTCACAGAGCTGGATAGTTACATTACAGATATTTTCTCTATTTCAGGAGCGATGTTTAACCATACATAAGCGAACCCACACTGGAGAGAAGCCCTTCACTTGCTGGTACTGCAGAGAGAGCTTTCGACAGAAGCAGCGTCTTGCTCCTCCCTTAAAGAAGCACCGTGATTCTAACATTAAGCCTGAATTTATGAATGCCCTCAATGTGGTCAGGGCTAGTCACTCCTTTTAAGGAATCTCAGCAGACTTATCTGTAGCTGAGTATTGCAGATCATTGTCACAAAGGACTGAGTGAGAAGCAGTGTACTGGCTGGAATATTAACTCCTTAACGCTAAGTCAGCACAACTTGTTTGTTTTCTTTCCCAAACCTTATACTGGAGGATTAATAAAGAATTTTATAGTATTTCCCCTTAGGTAGAAAGTATCTGGCATGTTATATTTTTGGGGTTGGTACTGGTTTCTAGCTTGTACAGCCCATTATTGAAGTGACTAATGTTTAATATAGTAGTCTTTTTAACAAATAATAATTAAAAATTTAACAGATTATAATTAAAAAATAATTAAATTTAAAATATAAAAAGGATATGTGGAGGTATGAAATTTCAGACAAAGAACTAGGAAAGACAATTGAAGTGAACGAGTGCTAGGACCAGTTCAGCAAGGAAAGTAAGAAATTGCTACTCGCCTCTTCGAAACTGTACGCAGTGAGAACATCCCTGGTTTGGGGTTAACTGCACACTTCTAAAGTAAATGTAACAGTTTTCCCACATGGAGATTTTACATGCAAAAATTCATTGCTTATCCAGGAACCAGGAAATTATAAATTTGATTTTATACCCACCAAATGGCAATGTTCCTTCAAAGCAGAATTTTAATATGTACTCTGGAAAATCTTCAGGAATTTTATGGAGGTTGTTAATTAATTCAGCCTTTCAGTTACTGGTCCAAAATTTGTCTGTCAGAACCATATTTGTTTTGTGTGTGTGTGTGTTAAATTGCTTACATACATTAATATTTGATTCATATATTTATGCTTCATTATGCTAATGGAATAATTTGCATAAGCATGCTGAAAATTGTGGATTGGGGAGGGCAGAAACTGCTACACCCAGAAAAAGAAGCGAGGGCAAAAATAAAATGCACGAGAACCCAAAGCATGTTAAGGAAGAAGGTAATCAGTGAATAAGTTAGAATTTAATCATGTAAATTAGAATCAAGAATAAAAGGCTAAGGCAGTGCATCTCCCCTGCAGTTTAATTACTGTTTCACCGTGAAGCTAACAAGTGCTATTAATGGAAGAATACTTCAGAGCAGTCTTTATGGTGTGTCAGAAAAGCTGTCATCGGATTTGGTCATTGCTCAGGTACCCACCTGGGGACTTCTGTTCCTCTGATCCTGCAGACATCTTCCTAAACTCTCTTCTTAGCAGTGCTTACAAATATGATTTTTTTTTCCCTTTTACAAATTCCCTTTGCCTTTATAAAACACGTCATTCCCGAGATGAACCATAGTGAGTTTTCTTAAGAACTCATGAATTACAATACACTGCTTTAATACAGACCAGACTGAAAAAACTTTCCAGTTTCAGAACTCAGATTGCACATTAATCACAAAAGATCTGGCACATCATAATAAAGAAATTGTTCATCATCTTTCTCTCGTGCTCAGACCAGATAGTAATTTAAAAAAAAAAACCACGCTGCTGATTTAAATAGCTGGAGTCATTCTTCTGTCATACTGCAGAGGTGATCAGGCCAGTTTTAGACCTCTTGGTTCAGCACGTCTGTGCAATCAGAAACTCATTTGCAATTGCTCAGTGCTGTGGGCAGCTCTTGAGCACTGAGCATTTATTCTATAAACTTCAATATAAACCAGTAGATACTCCATAGTTTATCTCCTTCCTTCTCCTTCTTCCTCACCCTTTCTTATTGGGTTAAGGTTCCCAGAAAGTAAGTTGAAGTTTTGGCAGGTGGAAGTGGTAGCCTACTTGGTCAGTTGATGTCTTTTCAGCAAGAACTCTGCCACAGTAAGTGTAGTACCCATTCTATCGGGGTTACCAGAGCACATTCCTGATGCAATCATTTATAGTTCTTCTTATCTGCAGCTCTAAAAACATAGAGAGTTGGGGTTTTTATTCCCTCAAACAAATCTTAGCCTGTTCCTGCGTATATAGTAATAGTCTAGCAGTTTCACCTTGCACTCTAAATTTGACTGAAAAGGGGTGTCTGCTCATAATTTCATTTATGTGCATTTCTGTTGAATAAAATGAACACAATATACAGTAATCAGTCAGGTCAGGCCATGGGCAGGAGCCCTGTATCCTCCTGCACCCTGCCTCCCCTGTGTTGGTTTGATCTAACGCTGAATCTCTGCGCTGGTGCAGGGCGAGAGCTGCTCTTAGGTTTCTGCAGTCACCTTCAGGGGCCACCAGGACCAAAAAAATAGCTATGCCTGACCAGAATATCCTGTTATTTTTTGTCCCTCTGCTTCTGAGATGCTGTTTGAAAGCCTTAACAGGATTCTTGATAGTCTCCTCGATAGGATTCTTCAGGTGATTTTCATGGGGTAAGGACAGGAATGGAGGTACATCTAAGGCCCAGGTGCCCTAAAACGTCACATTTCAGTATGTTGGATTTTCTCTACGCTGATTTGTGGCTAATGGCACCGAGATAAAATTTGACATACTGAGAAGAAGAAATGTTGGAGCTTTTCTGAATCTAATGAATATATATCAGCAGCTGAGTTTACATTAGCATTGACACTTCTGTTTTCCCTGGTAAGGCTGTAATGGTACGGTTAGAAACGTGACAGCTGCACTGTTTATGTTTGTGCAATAATTAGATTTTGCTGTTTATTAATGTTTTGCTAAGTACACACAATTTCTTTCTGGTGTCTTGCAGATACCTTCATCTGGAAGCTTGGTTTTCTAGAGCTAAGGTAATGTGTCTTTAGGTGTTGCTCAGGCAAATATTTAGTCCGTTACTTGACCCACACAAATATTAGAAATTGCTGTGCTGGTTCCAGGGGTTTTTTTTTTACCCAAAGTTGATATTTTTGAGTACATATCACTGTCTTCTTCTTGCACAACTTGCAGGGGCCTGTGGCATCCTGTTTGTGGCTTTACAAAAGATTACTTGTGTGATTGGTACTGTCAATGATTTTTTGTCACTAATAATTAAAAAAGAAAATGCTGTATATGAGAATTAAATTTCCACTTAACTAATGCTTAGTTTTCCTCTGATAAGAGTACCATGGGTACTACTCACTAACATAGCTTGTAGTGTAATATCAACATAAAGTATTCTCCAAATAAACTGTAAGATAAAAGATATGCCGTTGTTATGTATTGGCAGTATATTCACCACTAATTTAAATTGCTTATTTGTTAGATTTATTGAAATATTTGCATGTCTTTCTGGTTAATCACCACAGTATTTCATTTACTTTTTAAATTTTTTTGCAAAGTTCACCTGGTGTCATTCCAAGAGGTCTCCACTGTGAAAAATGGACATTGTGCGAGTGAGATTGTTCCTGTTTTAGATGGAGTAGAAACAGCAACCCTGGGAGAAGAGAAACCAGAAATAACTTGTGAAATAATTCTTGACATGATGGACAAATAACACAGGAAGAGGCTTTGGTCTTTCTTGATTTCATAATGTGAAGGGCATTTCCTAAATCTCCGTTCTGCAAACACATTTGTTTCTAATAGAGCTCACAATGCTAAAACACAATTTTGTTCTAAAAAAGTGCAGGGGTTTATGCCTCATATCAGCTCCATCCTCTTCTCCCAGTGATTTTGGAATAATGTCATTATCTTCAGAAGAGTTCCTTCAGTTTTACATTGGCGCAGAGAGTAGTGGCAAAAGCAGATCCCTTACTTTTTGTCTTGTTGTTAGAATATTCAGCTCCTCCAGACTTTGGGTTATGGTTTCACAGCTCCTTGTCCTGTCTTTTGCACCATGTCCCAGGGATAATTTTATTTCTCCCCTTCCGTTTCAGTCCCAGCAACTATATGGTTGTTAGGTGAGTTGGATCAGCACGCAGATCGAGTTAGAAAATAATAGTTTTTTCTCTTGTCCTAGTTTTTGTCAGAACAGATAGCTGGACAGACATAGAGTTGCTTGACAAAAATGAAGCGGTGGCTGCTGAGGTCAGAAAAGCAAAGCCACCTCTTTCTGGCAGTGTGGAACTTCCGAGTGCCTTAAGCCTCCTATTTTTTGAGCACAGGTGGTATTTCTACCCATTCCCCCTCCTTCCCATTTAAACATCCTTCTCGCAAGTGTTTTGTGTATGATTGTGCTCGTATGTTTAGCGCTACATCCAAAACACACCCATGACTTTGATTTTAATTAGGCCTTCAATAATACTCTTGTATTATTTAGGAAAGTTCATGTTTACGGTGCATTTAAGAGGCAGAGAAATTTTAGCTGTCAAGCAGAATTCTCTAACTTTTTTTCTAAGTAATTAGAACTACTGGTTTTACTGCTTAATTAATAATTAATTAATATAGTTAGTAATTAAAGTAAGTACCATTGATTTTTATGATTAGTTACAATGATCACAATTCCCATTTATGCACTGTTTCCTCATTTTTGTCATTTATAATTAATACTTCAAAGCCTGTTCATAAAATCTTAAATGCTTTTAAAATATCTTTAATGCCGCTCTTAGGCTTCCTTATAAATAAGCACTACCACTGCTAACCAAATTTAATAATATCAGGTCATGTAACAAGTAAATAATTTTAATTAAAATGTGAAACTCCTATCTTAATTCCAAGGTTAACATCTGTGTTTAATTTTATTATAAATACAATACAGAAGCTGGCCAGTATGAAATTGGGTTTTGCTTGTTAAGTAAACTATGCAAAGTTATGCTGGTGTGGTCAGAGGTAGTAAATCCTGCTGTGTGCTGTGCATTCCACAGTAACTGCAGTTTGAGGTCCAAATACTGGAAGTTTTCCCTTCCAATACTTTGAAAAGCCTGCTAGGAATGAAAGCTTAAGATTTTTGCAGTAAGTATATTAAATGAAAACCTTTGTCTTTACTTGATAACATGTCTACATGCTTATTCTACTAGGATAACTTTGTAAACTCAGCTGCTAAGATGACCCCGAACGATGGTGTGCTTAGGAGCATTAACTGCCATGCAGTGCCTTAAGCATCTCCACATGCGTGACTAGGAGATAAGGATGGTGGTATTAGCAGGAGACACTTGCTGTCTTACAGGAGTAGGTTATCCAGTATTAGAAGATATTGACCACTCTACACCGAGGGGCCTCATCAAGACCTTAATCAGTCAGCTCAGTCAAATCTATGAACAGGAATTACCACTTTGGTAATAGAAACCTCCATGACTCATTTGCTTTGTCTTCCTTTCATTATGATAGTGTTACTTAAGTGTTTAGTACAGGTTCAGAATTGCTGGTTTGTGTCCATTTTTGTAATGACAATATTTTTCCCAGTTTTAGCAGGTTAATAATTTGTTCTGGCTGCCTTGTCAGTAACAGGACTTTAAGGAAATTTCTGTCCATGGTAACTGCTTAAATAATATTATTAGCTTCAGTCTTGTTGTGCTGTTTCCATTTGTGTCATATACTCTAAGCAACAGATTTTCTTGTTAAAATTCATTTTAGAAGTTGTGTCAGTTACTTGATCGATTTTCTGAATATACATTTTTCATTTGCATTGTTGTTAGTAACAAAGATGACTCATTTTGTGCTGACATGAAAATCAGTCTACGTAAAGTGGAATATTAATGTAATAATAAAAGATATGAACTTGCAAAATGATTATTCGAGAGTTAGAAGCTAGAAATGTGTCCTTTTAGGAACCAAGAAAGAATGCTTTGACCTCTTCAGGAATCATTCCTAGTGGTCTTGTGGATTTTAGCTGCAAACAGTAATTGTTCTTCACAATTTAGACTTTACATCACTGTGGCTTTCAGATGCTTATTTTACAAAGATAACTTAATTCTTCACGTATTTTAGATGAGTAGACATGTACGAATGTCCTTTAAAACTCCATATTCTAAACAGACGCCAGTTTTAAAATAATTTAATTTACTAATTATGGAGCTGTTAAAAACACAGGAATGATGCATATCACGAAACATAATACTGAAGTGTTCTATGGTATTCTCTGACAGTGCTCTTGGATAATCCCGTTATTTGGAAACAGAGATTTCCACATAAGAGCATTCCGAGTTTTCTCTGCAGGCAGAAATTGCTACGCTTTAAATAGTTGATGTGTGAGGAAAAGTACGGTTCCTGCACAGGCACATGCTAAGGCGTCCTACCCTGCCCGTGGGAGCTGGGAAAAAACAGCAGCAGCACTTTGGGTGTCTTTTTACTCATTAAGCTCCGCAACATAACTGAGACCTTAAACCTCAGTGACTCCACGATGCTGACAGGCGGCAGGTGGTGCCGCAGAAGGGAGGGCGTTTCGATGAATCCATTAGAACGAGTTGCCCTGTACTGAAACTTGGAAGAACTGTTGCCCCACGAGCCCTAAATGTGCCCGCGGGCAGGAGCGGGGCC